>NW_026874084.1:0-15734 GCF_032173495.1 Musca vetustissima | reverse complement strand
AAATGCAATGTCGATATTGGTAGAGAATATCCTTACCAAAAATTACCAGTTTTGAATATTTTTGATTGATTCTGATTGGGTGTAAAATATTTTTATCAAAAATTTTCTATACATGTCCAAATTTCAGTAAAGCCCACATATAACGTATATGCCAAATTTAAAGAAGATCTAAAGTCCTTCTTCTATAGAAGAGCTCAAGGTGTTCTTCTAATAGAAGAACTCAAGGTTTCTTTCTATAGAAGAGCTCAAGGTCTCCTTCCATCGTATTCTCTTAAAGAAATATTGTAGTTCTTCTAATAGAAGAGCTGTATGTAGGGTTTCTTATGGGAGAGCTGTGGGGTTTCTAATAGAGATCAATATCTTCTTTTATAGAAGAGCTGTAGGTCTTCGTCTTAGAAGAGCTGTAGGTCTTCGTCATAGAAGAGCTGTAGGTCATCATCATAGAGGAGCTGTAGGTCTTCATCATAGAAGAGCTGTAGGTCTTCGTCATAGAAGAGCTATAGGTCTTCATCATAGAAGAGATGTAGGTCTTCGTCATAGAAGAGCTGTAGATCATCATCATAGAAGAGCTGTAGGTCTTCGTCATAGAAGAGATGTAGGTCTTCGTCATAGAAGAGCTGTAGGTCTTCGTCATAGAAGAGCTGTAGGTCTTCGTCATAGAAGAGCTGTAGGTCTTCGTCATAGAAGAGCTGTAGGTCTTCGTCATAGAAGAGCTGTAGGTCTTCGTCATAGAAGAGCTGTAGGCCTTCGTCATAGAAGAGCTGTAGGTCTTCGTCATAGAAGAGCTGTAGGTCTTCGTCATAGAAGAGCTGTAGGTCTTCGTCATAGAAGAGCTGCAGGTCTTCGTCATAGAAGAGCTGTAGGTCTTCGTCATATAGAAGAGCTGTAGGTCTTCGTCATATAGAAGAGCTGCAGGTCTTCATCATATAGAAGAGCTGTATGTCTTCGTCATATAGAAGAGCTGCAGGTCTTCATCATATAGAAGAGCTGTAGGTCTTCATCATATAGAAGAGCTGTAGGTCTTCATCATATAGAAGTGCTGTAGGTCTTCATCATATAGAAGTGCTGTAGGTCTTCATCATATAGAAGTGCTGTAGGTCTTCATCATATAGAAGAGTTGTAGGTCTTCATCATATAGAAGAGTTGTAGGTCTTCATCATATAGAAGAGCTGTAGGTCTTCATCATATAGAAGAGCTGTAGGTCTTCATCATATAGAAGAGCTGTAGGTCTTCATCATATAGAAGAGCTGTAGGTCTTCATCATATAGAAGAGCTGTAGGTCTTCATCATATAGAAGAGCTGTAGGTCTTCATCATATAGAAGAGCTGTAGGTCTTCATCATATAGAAGAGCTGTAGGTCTTCATCATATAGAAGAGCTGTAGGTCTTCATCATATAGAAGAGCTATAGGTCTTCGTCATATAGAAGAGCTGTAGGTCTTCGTCATATAGAAGAGCTGTAGGTCTTCGTCATATAGAAGAGCTGTAGGTCTTCGTCATAAAAGAGCCGTAGGTGTTCTGCCAATCTTGGTGTATAAGAGCTTTCATTTGCAGGGGAAACACAGTTACAAAAAAACTAAGACACTCTTAGGGATCAATGGTCGGAAACTGTAGTTGATTCTGAGAGAAGACCAAAACATATGTGAGTTAGTGGGCTTCGTGTAGAAAACCAGAGAACCATATTGTAGAATACTATGAGACTATGTTATAGAGCACATTTAATTTAAGAAGCCTCTGGTATTCTTAATCAAGAAGAGATTGATTACCTCTAACCATTGTAGTAGTAGTAGATGCAGGTATAACCTGTTGCAAATATCCTTCGGAAATTAGAATGTGAAGTCAATAAGGTCTTGGTCGTTGTGTATTATTGTTACTGACATTTGCATATATTTGCCACTAGAAATAATTAAAACAAAATTTATATTAAATTTTATTGTGTGTCTAATCGAATTCAATATAGGTTAAATGTTATTTGCACTCTCTTCTCTCTCGGCAACTATAGATGTGTGTGTTTGTTCTAGAATAATTTTATGCAAATCTTCCAACACAAAAAATCTTTAAGTGTTCACTCGAATAATGTAAGCTGCTGCTACACTTTGTTCTTCATTTTTATATATTTCTGTGTACATGTATGTTGAAGTGTGTGCATCCAGTTCGTTCTGTCTGTAAATTCTGATATTTGCATTTGTATTCAGAATATTATAGCACCCTAAGAACATTTACATAAGTACACATAAAACCGGTACTCGCACCTACCGTCACCTAACACAATCAGAGCATCTCACATTTGGATTAAGTCTAAGTCTGAGAATTCGCACACATGCACACATACACACAAACACCTAACTACAACCATTACAATTGCGAATTCATACAAAATATCCTCTACACTCACATATGATTAGTGTCAAGTGTGGCAAATAATTATTTACATGCAGAGCAGTTTCGTTGTAAAATCTTGATAAGACGATAGGCTGTCGAAAGGTTGCATGGAGAAGTAGGATCGATGAAAGGAACGACCGTCTCTCTTTACATAGGCGAATAAATATAATGGAACAACAACACAACAACATGTGTAGAAAGTAGGCATGATGATAACAACAACAGATGTCTTCTATACAGCTTTGAGCAAATGAATGCTCAGTTCGGTAACAATGGGCCACTCTACACAAAGGTTGTGTGGTTGGGAGTCTGTGCGTGTGTAAATTAAATTCCTGCCCAT
The DNA here is from genome assembly GCF_032173495.1 of Musca vetustissima. Lineage (NCBI taxonomy): Eukaryota > Metazoa > Arthropoda > Insecta > Diptera > Muscidae > Musca > Musca vetustissima. The sequence goes on along the minus strand of NW_026874084.1, from coordinate 13,014 downwards.
AGCTTAATGAATAATGGATGATAATTTTAATGTTTTAATTAATGAAGTAACGAAACAATAAAAGTGAAAAAATTATCATAATCTGCACATACATCCATATCATTTATTGAAAAGGGGTTTCGGTTGTGTTTATTACAACTTGTCCTAATTAAATTTAAGACAATAGTGATTTTATCAACAGATGTACCACAGGGAGAAAGGAACATATTCTAAACACATATTGTAGACATTTCAATTAATATTTTGTTAATCCAAATAGAATAAAATCACTGCAACGTTGAATATTACCCATCCGAAATCTTCTTCAAAAGAAACACATCTGGTATTCGTTAAGAAATACTTTTGTGCCCAGATTTTCTGGTCTTCTTTTCTGTATGGACGACATACAATAGAACCTGTTCTACCTGTTCTACAAGATGACTTTTGATATAATATATAGACATATCTTCAGCTCTTCCATAAGAAATTTCAGTTCCACTGTGCTCTGCAAACCCACATGACCTTCTGGACTTCTACTGTTCTTCTATGAGAAGACCTCTTTGAGTAAGCATACTGTTCTTCCATGAGAAAACATCCTGCACTGGACCTCCATCTTTTCATGCAAGAGCTGGCCTTCCGTTCTTCTATTGGAAGACATTCCGTTCTTCTATTAAAAGCCCTCCTCCTCTTCTATGAAGAAGTCCTTCAGCACTTCTATGTGAACACCTTTTAGACTTCTATGAGAATACCTTTGGCTCTTCTTTGAAGAAGACCTTCAGCTTTTCTATGAGGAAGCAGATCTTCAGCTCTTCTATGAAAAATATGACCTTCAGCTCTTCTATGAAGAAGAAGACCTTCAGCTCTTCTATGAAGAAGAAGACCTTCAGCTCTTCTATGAAGAAGAAGACCTTCAGCTCTTCTATGAAGAAGAAGACCTTCAGCTCTTCTAGGAAGAAGAAGACCTTCAGCTCTTATATGAAGAAGAAGACCTTCAGTTCTTCTATGAAGAAGAAGACCTTCAGCTCTTCTTTGAAGAAGAAGACCTTCAGCTCTTCTATGAAGAAGAAGATCTTCAGCTCTTCTATGAAGAAGAAGATCTTCAGCTCTTATATGAAGAAGAAGACCTTCAGCTCTTCTATGAAGAAGAAGACCTTCAGTTCTTCTATGAAGAAGAAGACCTTCAGCTCTTCTATGAAGAAGAAGACCTTCAGCTCTTCTATGAAGAAGAAGACCTTCAGCTCTTCTATGAAGAAGAAGACCTTCAGCTATTCTATGAAGAAGAAGACCTTCAGCTCTTCTATGAAGAAGAAGATCTTCAGCTCTTCTATGAAGAAGAAGATCTTCAGCTCTTCTATGAAGAAGAAGACCTTCAGCTCTTCTATGAAGAAGAAGATCTTCAGCTCTTCTATGAAGAAGAAGATCTTCAGCTCTTCTATGAAGAAGATGATCTTCAGCTCTTCTATGAAGAAGAAGAAGATCTTCAGCTCTTCTATGAAGAAGAAGATCTTCAGCTCTTCTATGAAGAAGAAGATCTTCAGCTCTTCTATGAAGAAGAAGAAGAAGATCTTCAGCTCTTCTATGAAGAAGAAGAAGATCTTCAGCTCTTCTGTGAAGAAGAAGATCTTCAGCTCTTCTATGAAGAAGAAGAAGAAGATCTTCAGCTCTTCTATGAAGTTCTGTTCTAAAAGAAAAGAATAAGACCTCCAGATCTTCTATGAAGAACAAGACCTTCAGCTCTTCTATGAAGAAGAAAACCTTCATCTCTTTTATGAAGAAGAAGACCCTCAGCTCTTGTAGGAAGAAGAAGACCTTCAGCTCTTCTATGAAGAAGAATACCTTCAGCTCTTCTATGAAGAAGGAGACCTTCAGCTTTTTCATAAGTAGATCTCCCACAGAAAGAATTTCTAGTCTTTTATAGACAGGCCTTTTGATAGCCTATAAGTCTCCTACGGGTCGTCTATCTGTGTGCTTCATTACAGAAGTTGTCTTTTATATGAAGACCATTAAATGTTTTTTGGTGAGAAGATTTAATGGACGTCTGTATGTAGAATTTAGTCTTCTGTAAAAATTCTTCGAGCCTATAAGAAGTCCTATTGGTATTCTACAGGTTGTCCTTCTCCTATTCTATAAGAATTAATTAGGTCTACTCTTCTAAAAGAAAACTTTCCGATATTACATAAGAATATTTTCCATTATTCTATTAGCGGAACTTTTTTCTGATCTTCCATTGAAGTGTCTTGAAAAAAAACTTTCTAAGTTTTTAATAAACAGGACTTTCGATTTTCGAACCAGATCATCGATTGGTTGATGCAAGAAATTGTTTTCTAGAAGATGCATCCTGACCTATTAGAAGAACTTATTGTGTATTATAATCTTATTAAAGAATATCGGTTAACTTCTAAAAGAAGTTATTGTGGGATTTCGTATCATCATCATCTTCTGTTCACATTTTCCATTCAAATTCCGTATAATCTCACGTAAAATGGTTTCGACACCCTTTTGAACTTCTCCATGAAAATCTTCTACTTTACACCCTTTATAGATTTTCAAGAATTCCCAATAATTATATAACTTATCTAATTAACGAACCACCCAATTATTTCAAGTACCACCGACATTTATAATTGTGTTTCCAAACAAAATTTCCCCTGGTCATTGGCCAGCCAGCCAGCATCCTCTATCGACCGACATATTTGATTATGTATGTACAAACGCCTTTTTAACATGTGAATGAAGGGGGGAAATTTCAACAAATTCTGCTTTTATTGTTCGGCAGACAATAAAAATTCTGTTGTTTGCTGATTAGCTTTTTGATAGTTTGACATGGTTTTGCCATTATATTCCATTCCCGCACACGCACATACATACACTTACTATGAATTTATATTCATTCCTCTAAATACTTGTATGTATGTGTTCACATCGATGTTGATGATACGCACACGCATTCATAAAATTGAAGCACGTTTAGACAAATATACGATATGTAACCATGCCGGCGTCGACATCTATCTTCCTCCGTCCCCCCTTCACGTCCTTGTCGCCGTCGTCATCATTATCTGATAATGTTCCCTAATTCAATTCTTATATTGAATTGATTTAGCACAAATTTGTGTTTAGCCAACACACAATGTCAGTGTGTGTGAGTGCGTGTGTTGGTGTCGGTATGAGTGTGCATGTGGCATTTGGCAATAATTTGTTTGCCATTTATCTTTATCCAATTCCAGCTATTAAACCATAATTGCGTTAATTTGTTAAGCGTAAATTATTCAAGTGTGAATGAGTGCAATCATTCGACGTTCGTATTCTACTTTTGACAATAGAATGAGAAGCAATGCTGCTGACATGGTTGGCTTGGCATTAGGGGGGAGGAGGATGTTTGAAAATAAAAATATCAAAGGAGAATATGCTTCCGTGAATAATGATGAATGGAATTTGATTTACCAGTAATGAGATTAATATCTCTTTCTCTGTGATGTTTTGATTGCAAATCGATTGGAAGGGTATTTTTGAATGTCTGTTGGGGTAGCGCAAATAAATAGACAATATGCGAAATATTTATGATTACTTTGTATATTTATAATTTGTATCAAATAAAAGGTCTGTAGGCTATTTTAAGAAGATTACTTGTATTTTATAAGTATTGTTAGTTGAAATATGAACACTTCTTATCTCTAAGGACATATCATTTTTTATTTTACGGACAGACGTCTCTTCCAGGTAAACTCTTTGGTCTTCTTTAGTGAATCCTCCAATTCGTTTACAAAAATGTTTCCTGTTATTTTAAACGGTTTATCATTTTATCAACTGAGGTTTTATGATGAAAACTTTTGTTTTTGATAATGAGACTTTATATTACACTGTGCGACAAATTTCAATTTTTTGATAATTACCAGGAAATTCCAAAAGATTATGAAAGAGGGATTTAAAAAAAATTTTGGCTTCTATAAGAACACTCCTTTTAGAAGATCTTTTTATTTTCTACAAAAGGACTTCCTACTGGCCTTCTATAAGAAGGCCTACTGGCCTTCTATAAAAAGGCCTACTGGCCTTCTATAAAAAGGCCTACTGGCCTTCAATAAGAAGGCCTACTGGCCTTCTATAAGAGGGCCTACTGGACTTCTAAAGACATTCTTGAAGAATTTTTGGTATTCTATAAGAAGACTTTCCGGTCTTCTTTAAGGAGATCTTCTAGTCTTCGATAAGAAGACCTTCTCCCATAAGGAGACCTTCTTGTCCTCCATAAGAAAACTGTTGACCTCCCATTGGAAGACCTTTTGACCTTCCATAAGAAAACCTTTTGGGCTGCTACAGGTAGGCTTTGTGGTGTTCTATAAGAAGACCCTCTGGTCTTCCATAATATGATCTTCTCGTCTTCTATAGGGAGACCTTTTGGTCTTCTAAAAGAAGACCTTCCTGCCTTCAAGAAAAAGACCTTACTGTTTTCTATAAGAAGACCTTACTGTTTTCTATACGAAGACCTTACTGTCTTCTATAAGAAGACCTTACTGTCTTCTATAAGAAGACCTTAATGTCTTCTATAAGAAGACCTTACTGTCTTCTATAAGAAGACCTTACTGTCTTCTATAAGAAGACCTTACTGTCTTCTATAAAAAGACCTTACTGTCTTCTATAAGAAGACCTTACTGTCTTCTATAAGAAGACCTTACTGTCTTCTATAAGAAGACCTTACTGTCTTCTATAAGAAGACCTTACTGTCTTCTATAAGAAGACCTTACTGTCTTCTTTAAGAAGACCTTACTGTCTTCTTTAAGAAGACCTTACTGTCTTCTATAAGAAGACCTTACTGTCTTCTATAAGAAGACCTTACTGTCTTCTATAAGAAGACCTTACTGTCTTCTATAAGAAGACCTTACTGTCTTCTATAAGAAGACCTTACTGTCTTCTATAAGAAGGCTTTCTGGTCTTCTATAAGAAGACCTTTTGGTCTTACATAGTAATACATTATTTTCTTCTATAAGAAGACCTTCTGGACTTCCATGAACAATACATTATTTTCTACTATAATAAAAAACTTCTGGTCTTCTTTAAAAAAGTCCTTCTGGTCTTCAATAAGAACGCATTCTTGTCTTCTATAAAAAGACCTTCTTGTCTTCTATAAGAAGAGCTACTGGCCTGTTACAAAAATACCTTTTGGTCTTGTATAAAAAAAATGTTGGTCTTCTATAAGTAGACCTTTTTGTCTGTTATACGAATGCCTTCAAGTCTACTATAAAGATACCTTCTGGTCTTCGATCAAAAATAATTTCTGGTCATCCATAAGAAACTCATACATATTCGGTAATTTCCATTTTTTTTATGTGTTTCTGTCATGGAGGATGCCTTGGCTCCCATTTGATATCTCAGGATGCCAAATCTTCCAAAAATTATAAACAGAAAAATCTATAAAGGTCTAGCTCCTTTATAGATTTTCTGATTTTTTGGCTCTAATTTAAGACTTTGTGTTTTCATTGGGTTGCAAACCTTCCTACCATAAAATATCTGTCGATCTTTGGGCATATATCCTGTATAAAGATCCAACTTTTTTTGATGGTCCTAGGTGCATATACACTTCCGCTTATGTTGAATATACTATTTTTGACATAACGAATTTTATTTAATTTAGCATTACGGGACTATGTGGCTAACAACCTCTTTACATAAAAGTGAATATCAATTTTACGTATTTTAAATGTCCACATCATAGTGGAGGGTATAGAAAGTGAATGTGAAGGACCCAGCCGAATTTATTGGCGAGTTTACTCGTTTTTAGTTCTTGTTTTAAGACAAATTTTTGATCTCGAAAGGATACCCAACAGACGCTCTTCTTCATTCATACTATTCTTCAACACGGTTTGTTTTTCTTTTATATATCTTATGAAAGACTTTCGAAATATCAACTCATAACTCCCATTGTAAATTTTGTTGTTCCCTTTCAAGGACTTGTTTTTTTCAATGACTAAAATTTGCGTTAAATTTTTACAACCATTTTGCAATGACTACATAAATGCCTCTGTTTTTTTTTTCGTTTCGACTTAATATATTCAAAACAATATTAATTTCACTTTTATGTCTAATGAATGTGTAAAAAATGACTGAGGCAAAATATGTTCTTGAAATAACTGGTATTTTGTGCGCCCTTGGGGAGATTTCAAGAAAAATCTTGTCGCCATCCGAAAAAAACAACTGAGTAACATAAATGTGGCAAACATTCGTCGCAGACATAACTTCTTGTAAAGAGAACAACAACAAAAGTTTACATATCATAGCCAAGCAGTCACACGCACGCCCATACACACATAGGATTAAAGTCTTGGCAAGACAAAAACCCCTCATCTACTTAAATGTAGTGGATTTTTTTTTATGAAGGAGCATATGTTCCCTTCACATTCACTGTTTTACATTATGCTCGGTTTTTTATTTTTTATTTATTTTTTCTACCAGAAGCCTTAGCCTACGGCTGAACACTCATACATGGAATGGAATTTTTGCTTGAAGGTGGTGGTGTCTTCATTGTTTTAAATTTCCGTTGGAGTGAAAAGAAAACAACAACGGCAGCATTAAAAGTATCTACTTGAGAGGACATTTACTGGATGTTATGAGGAAAGGAGTAATATATATATATATATATACATATATATGTAAAGAAAAATAACAACGCAAATGTGATATGTTGTCGTCAAGTTCTTGTAGATGCTGGCGGGTATTACAATTTATGCAAATAAGAATGATAGACATTTCAACTAATGTGTACAAGAAGAAGAAAAAACTCGAGAAAAATAGAAAATTATTTCTAATTTATTGTGTACATTATGTAAATATAAATATGTAACAAGTGAGGCTTCAGAATCATCATTAAATCCGAACTCTTAACACCCTCCACCGTGTCGTCAGCGTTGAAATATTTTTTAATAAGATTTGTAGATTCATTTGTTTGCTACGTCGATTAGCGGATTGTTTCTGCTTTGGAAAATTGAAATGATAGGCACTCGGATTGGAAAATTGGGATAACAAACAAAACATATAGACAGTTTTCTGAGATGAGATGTTTTATTCACTAGGAAAAATTATCACAACATCGGTTTAAATCCTCAAAATTTGGCATATCCTTTTATAAATTCGACAATCATGCCTTTTTCTGGAAAATGATTCTTGGAGGCTCAAAGACAAATATGCAGAACATTTTCATTATACCCAACACAACTATTTTGTCAGGGTATTATAGCTTTGTGCAGCCCCAAAAGTTTGTAACGCCGCGAAATATTGATCCTAGACTCACCTTTAAGTATACCGATCGTCATATCTCGACTAGCTGAGTCGATCTAGACATGTGTGTCCGTCCGTCCGACCGTCTGTCCATTGTAATTTGTAAACACGATACAGACCACAGTTATAGACCAATCTTCACGAAATTTTGCATGTAGGATGGGTTTGGAAAAGATCGGTTAATATTAAGGGGATGAAATGGACCAAGAACTTTATTTTTGTCTGATTTTCTGGTCGCTCCAGAGGCCACAATCGGGTCAAAGAATAAGCATGCTTGTTTTGATAAAGATCGGTCAATATTTAGCGATTCGAATGGATACTTTTGTGTGAAAAATTAAAAAAATTGTATCCTATAGCATATATATTTACTTCTGAAGGACATAGACCCGAGAATTGATAGTATATCCAAGAGGAGTTTTTGGCCTTTAAATTGATACCAGTTATATTGTCGTATGTGCTCGGATATGAGAGTTACACTTAAATATTTACAGGTGCTTACGTATTCAGCTATTATTCAGTAACCCCTTACCACACTGTAGGGCGGAAATATAGCGCTGATCGCTGTGAAAATTTCCATGAGGTTCCGGTTATGGTCAAGGACAACGCCTATAATTTGTGGGGATATCAGATAATGATTTTAGGATGAAGTAGACCGAAACTTATGTTTATTGTGTTTTTTCAAGTCATTCTATATGCCACAATTATAAGCCGAATTTTACGCTGGAAAATGAATCTGGACAACTAATTTGATGGGCCTTTGTAATGACCTGTCACTATTCAGCGGGTCAAGTCAACCAAGACCTCTCTGTGTAAAATAAAAAAAAATGGATATTATGATATAAAACACAATTCGAAATAGATGTCATGGCAAAAAATAGGAGCTATTGACCTCTAATCGGTTAAGACGGTGCAAATATCGCGGAATATTGACCATTCTTGGAACATAGACCTGCAGAAAGTTAGAGTTCCGTGGTAGTTGTGTAGGGTATCATATGGTCGTTCTAGTATCGACATAGCCCCATACCATATTTTGAATGACAAAGCAGAATTTTTCACGGGTATACGGGGGTTTTAGAGGTTGATATATCAACCTCGCAGTAAAGGATAGAAATTGGTCTATACTTACATATAAAATTCCCATTCCATGTTTTGAAATAGCATAAGTAGTAATGGTTCCAATTTGGCATATTGATTTCCTGCTGGACAAAAACTTCTTCACAGTAAATTTGCAATACAAAGGTCCAGCTTCATATTCCCTGCGATAGAGTTCCTTACCCAAATTTATAATCTGAGTATTCGTAATTTGGTAGAGTAACTTCGGGTAATGTGGACTATGCATCTAATGTGGATCCTCTAATTCATCTAATGTGGATCACCGCCCATATCTAAGAAAATGCTTGAAATATGTCAATGCCGCCTTGATAAATGTTTCCTAATTAGTGAAAACAAACATCAAACATGGTTTTTAATAAATAATTGCAAATTTGCAAATGTAGTAGTAGAAAATGTAGCTCTGATTGTTAAAGTGTGATTTGAACATTTCTTAGCATAATAGTCGACCGTTTTTGCAAAATAGTCGAACACTTTGTTTTTCTCGAATATAAAGAAGTTATGTGGTTTTTTGTTTTCATTAACAAAAAATATACAATTAGCGGTGTTTTTACATTTTTATTCATTTTTGAAGCCGATTTTTTTTAAATTTTAATGTCGGGTAATGTGGACCACTATAAAAAAGTGGTACCTTTGCATGTGGACGAGTTCGAAACATGGGCACATTTAATATGCGAGATGCAGGTGCAGGTGCTTCGGTTGGATAATGAAGCAAGGACCTTCAAAATACCGCAAATGGGGCGATACCCTTAAATGGGGGCTATTCCAAAACATGAACCCATATATTTTTGAATTCATTGTTACCCAAGAGTGCAATAAATTGAAATTTATCATTATCAATCCACAACTTACCTTTAACCTACTGATCCTCATTACCCACACATACTGGCCCACATTACTCGCACAGTTATCTTTATTCGCAGTTTAGAGTTGTTTGAAGTATAATGCAATAACATTTTTATAGACAAATATATAAAATGTTTGACCTGGAATATATTTAGCCAACAAATCCACAATGTTGTGAAAAGAAATTGTTTTTATTTTTTACCGTTATTACGCCCACAATATCAGAAAAACGAAATGGTGGTCCACATTACCCGAAGTTTCTCTAGTTAATTTTTTCAGAACATAAACGACTTACTACTATTATTAAAACCACCGACCCTATAACACTGGGGCATAATTGGATAAGTATTGGTGTAAAGGTATCCTTTTTACTAGATCGGGAATATATATACTGTTTTTGCTTTTTATTTGCTGATATTTTATAGCAACCAAAGCTGGTAGGTACACAGCTACTCTTTTCTGCAGAAAATTGGATATATTGGATTTCTTCAGATTCGAGATATATGTACTTTCATTAACTTCTGGATTAACGGCCAGAACGATGTTCATCTTCAAGACCATCTTAATTAGAATGGACATAAAGTCCTGTTTACAGTAAAGAAAGTAGATGTATTTTATATATCTTTTCTAGAGATATAAACACATATATGGCAAATTCTAGGAACCCTTAACAACTTTTTTAAGTGCCTGCCCAATAAAGGTCATTGACTGTGGATTAGGGCTTAATCCGGATGAAATAATATTTGGAATAATAACTTGATCTATTTTGTAGAGTTTGGGTACGTTTTTATACCCTCCGCTTTTAGGCTAATGAGAATATTCTCTTTGATACGGTCCAAGCCTAGATCAAGTTTGAAGATGGGTTCTATTGATCCTCTCCTTCTGGTACCTCCACCAAAAAAGGATTAACATTTTCAATATATATCCAATATCAGGCGAATGAAATGTCCAATGTTATGTTAAAGAAGCACTCTTGCCGTCGCTGCATGCTTAAAGTCGGTCGAGGCCGACTATATGATACCTTTCAGTTTGGTATAGCATTTACATAAAATAGGGGAAAACATATATTGGAGCTGTATCTAAATCAGAACCGATTTTCTTGTCACATTTCATCCACATCGGCCTGTACTTTGTTTACAATTTAGTATGGACAGGCGGACAGATATGCAAAAATTGACTCAGAATATTCTACTAATTTGTCATTTGTTATTCTGCCTACCACATGATCAATATCGGTTCAAGATTCGCTGTATTTTCCATCTATCGTTACCTCAAAATTTCGGTATTTTTGGACTTTCCGGTAAGTTTTTGATTCTCATTTGGTGGCATATCTTTCACACTGCAAGTTATGATTATAATTTGGCTTTTGGATATAGTCCCCATATAAGGCCCAGGCCTTTATACGTATTCTGATTGTCCTGTGTACACTATTCCAATTTAGCATTCCGTGACCCTTATGGGTTTCAACCATATTGGCTGTAATTTAGTATTTTGAATTCTCATTGGGTATGAAAGCTTTAGTTTTTCTTATATTTGATTCTCTATTTTGGATTCTTTTTTTCATTTGGTTTTCAAAATGTGATTTCACATTTTCAATACGTGGCCATAGCTCTACAAAATTATGGCTCTAATTATGGCCAAAAAAATGGGATCTCTTGTCCATAGTGTAGGGGAGCGTATTATCCTTTTTCATGGCAAGACAAATAATCATACGTCACAGTGTACCTTATACATTCTATAGACTTTAAGAATTATTTTTTTTAATTATTCTAAACACTCACAGTCACGCCAAGGATATTAAACGAATAATCAACAATAAAGATAAGCACAATCAGAATACCTAATGTCGATGCTGGGATGTAAGTAGGCCACCCTTTGAGAGAATGCATCACTGGCTTTTCATTACATTTCATCAAGTAAAATTAGGCATAATGACAAAAATATGTCAAGCAGAAACAATTTCTTTATAATTTTTTGTTTGTTTGTCGTTTTATTCTTTTTAACAAATCTGTTCCTTTTTTCTGATTGACTGCTGTTATCCCTGCTGACTGACACAGAGGCAGACAGATTCTGCCGTTTTTTTAACAATGATATCTTAATTGTGTAGGCAGGCTGATGAGGCGGATGACAATGATGGTGATGAGTATGCAGCCTACTTAATTCCCGGTTGGGAATCCTTTCGTCGTCCAACTGCTTCTTTTTTGTGACCTAAAAAAATCTTTTTTGCTTTCTTATTGCTGCGACAACTCTACGACAAAATTAACTTTTATTCTATTGTCAGTGAGCGGGAGAATTGTTGCATTGTAGGCAATTCATAACAAGGAGAGCGAAACCTAAATGAATCGACTGTTTATGACATTCTTTATTCGCATTTTTGTTGTTGTTGTTTCGCTTTGCTTTGTTATTCTTTATCATTTGTTTACTTGTCTGGGTTTATTCACTTTTCTCTAGACTTTGTTCGTTTTTTTTGCTATTCTTTGCATGGTAAATAACGAATGTTTAATGCGGAAATTAATGTACACACAGACGTATAGGAGGGATACATACATTTTTGTCCTTATTAGTCATAGCAGGAAAAATTGAGGAAAACTGTTGGTAGTTGCTGAGAAAATTTAATTAAAAATTAATTTTTTAATGTTGGATACTAGTTGAGGAAATATGCCGAAAAAATCACGACTAGAGATTGGATTTCAATAAGATGACTAAAAGAATTTTCCTTTAGCACTATATTCACCAGATTTAACAGACGTCGCATTTTTGAAGGACTTAAATGAAATTGGATCCAAAAATGGAATATAAATTTTCATTTCGTCAGATATAGAGTTGCTTCTTACAAAGGAATAAAATTATGTAAATCAATTTAAATTTACATTATGTAAATCAATCTGACACCCTTTGATTATTTGAATAAATATCTAATAAACATGAGGAGTTTGGTGTACCATTTACTTAAAATCAGACGAAAATATATATAAAAGCTATATCTAAATCTAAACCGATTTCATCGAAACTTGTGCACAAGTTTTGAATTCTTGATGGATCATTTACTTTAAATCGGGAGAAAATATATTTGGTAGCTCTATCCAAATTTGAACTGATTTCAACAACAACTCCACATGCGAGGTTTTATTAACTTTATAAAATACGTTTGCAAAAATTTTGTGTCAATCGGCCTAATGTTGGGTCTTAAGAAATTTACCATTTAACTAAAATCGGACGAAACTAAATATGGTCTTATCTAAATTGGAACCGATTCCTACAAAACTTGGCAAAGGATAGGCAATATTAAATTCAGTACGATGCGTAAAATTTCTTTATAAAGGGCACGCATTGGTCTTAAGAAATTTCTTTTTAAAATCCACGCCTATTGGTCTTAAGAAATTTCTTTATAAAATCCACGCCTATTTCAAAAAAATTTCTTTATAAAATCCATGTTATTGGTCTTAATTGATATCTAATTTCTAGATTATACTAATTTCAAATCGTTGTGCAAAATTTTGTGAAATTTTATTAAAATAAAAAAATATGGGAGATATATCTAAATCTTGACCGATTTTCAGGAAACTTAAGACGCATCATTGTCGAGTTTTATTCAGGTACGCGCTATTTAAATTTACCGGTCGAAATAGAAAGATATATAGGGACTATGGTACACCATTTTCCTTTTATGTCGGACGAAAATAAATCTGCACCGATTTTCACGAAACTTGGCAGACATAATTGTAGGCTCAGTTCAGTACGCTATGCCAAATTTCGTGCATAGCGAAACATATCTAGGGACTTTGGTGCACCATTTACCTAAAATCGGACGAA
>NW_026874083.1:0-15727 GCF_032173495.1 Musca vetustissima | reverse complement strand
AAAATTGATGTCATTTATTTTGTTTGTGGCTATACCTAGGATTATAAAATCGTTCACTACCTCGAAGCTGTAGTTTTCAAGTTCCACAGCTGCTCCGAGCCTACTGGATGTCTTGGGCGTTGATGCCATCAGCTCGGTCTTTTCGCCATTTGCTGTCAGTTCCCCAATTTGTTCAAAGGTGGCTGTTACCGCTCGCAATGTTCGACCCATTATGTCGATGTCGTCGGCGTAAGCGAATAAAATGTTCTGTTTGAGTGGTTGTCACCCTTTTTGAACCCTTGTTCGGCATTAAGGAGCTCCGAGTTTTGCAGGAAAGACACAGACATGGCTTTAAAAGCCTGTGAACGGACAGGACTTTCGAATGCGGCTTTATAGGCGACAAATAGTTGGAATGTGTCGATGCATTTTTCGTGGATGTTTTCCAGGATTTGGCACAGTGTAAAAAGCTGGTCTGAAGCCGCATTGCTATGGTCGTTCATACAGGACGCTTATATGCGATGGGAAGGATACGTATTCCTCTATAGTTGGCACATTCCGTTTTGTGTACGGAACACAGGATACTGAGGTTACATTCCTCTACCTAATCAGCTGGTGCATGCTCCTGATCAGCATATGACCACAGGCCTTGAATTGTTCGGCTTGTAACCCATCGGAACCGGCTGCTTTATTATTTTTCAGCATATTGATTCCGACCTCATCTCGGCTAGGTACACTCTACACCGTCATCTTCTTTTGGTTCTGATGTATCTTCTTCACCGTTATTAAAATACGGTGAAATATATACTCAGTTAGAAATTGGTGGGTTTGTGTCCTTTTTGATAAATCTTAATATGCTTCTCCTTTTGTTACGTATATTTGTAGCAAGTTCGTTATAAACAAATTAAAATGTATGATAACTGAATGCGGGGACCGAATAAATAGGTGAGTAATATCCGTAGTTCGCTATAAGAGTAAGGTTTTGTATGAAAGATATGTCTTAAAACTTCTGGACCCGGAAATGTATTCTCTATAGGAAATGTTTGTTATAATCGATGTTCGTTATAGGCGTACTGGAATGTAGAAGATTTGCAAAATGCTCCTTCCAAATGCTCAGTATGATTCCATACCATTGTTATTGAAATTTGAGGGGGAGGTACCAGAAGGAGGGGACCAATGAGCCCCATCTTTAGATTCGATCTAGGCTTGATAAAAATATTACGATGTGCAAAGTTTGGGTGTACGAGAGTTATCGTGCTTACACAGACGTCCGTCTGTCTGAAGATTTGTAAATCGACTTCAAATGGTCTGAAACAGATTTGGTCGAAATAATCATGGGGACTGAAAACAATAGTTGAATGGAAGGCATTTTTAACGTAGAAAAGTATATATACCCTCATTATACATAAGGCTTAGGGTATAACAATAACCTTTTGACCAAACAGCGGACCCGTAAAGTTAGATTTTTGAAAATTCCCAATTTAGAAAACAAGGAAGATATTGCTTATAATTCTAACTCTGGTGTCATCCCATGATACTATTTTCAATACAAAAATTGATCAAAAACCAGTGAGCGGAGCAGTATAGTCGGACGGGGACGACCATATGGTCGTCATAACTATCACGGAACTTCAACTTTCTGCGGATCTATATTCCGAGTCTGGGCAATATTTGTAATATTTTCCCGAGTTTTTTATTTACGCCATAAAATAAAAATTTGGTAACATTAGGTTTTGTTTGATTTGATCCTCAGAATATTGACCGATCATCATCTAAACAGTAGTTTTAAGTAATTGGTCAATTCACTTCACCGCAACGTAAAAATGTGATGTTCAGCATATAATAATGGCCTTTAGAGCAACTAGATCTGAAAAATATAAAGTTTTGGGGTCATTGCACCCCCTAAATATCATCTCAACATCATCGAAAATTATAGACGTTGTCCTCGACCGTATCTTCATGTAAAGTTTCAAAGCAATTAGCGCGACATTTCCGCCCTATTCTCGGGTCTACATCATTCAGGAGTAAATATATACGCCCCAGAATACAAATTTTGCAATTTTTCACACAAAGGTCTGAACCGATTTGACCCCCTTATGCTTTGGCCAGATTCCCTTGGTGGTGAAAAATTTCGTGATGTTCGGATCATCATTGTGGCCGCTAGAGCGACCAGAAAACAGACAAAATAAAGTTGTTGGTCATTTCATCTCCTAAATATTAAGGGAGCATTACCAAAAACAAAAGGAGTCTTCTTTTGCCAGAACTCATCCTACATGCAAAATTTCGTGGGGATTGGTGGTCCACAATTGTGCCCTGTATCGTGTTTACAAATTATAATGTACAGAGGGACACACATGTCTCTAGATAGACTCAGATAGTCGAGATATGACGATCGGTATAATTAAAGGGTGGTCTGGGACCAATATTTCGCGCCGGTACAAATTACGAAATTGAATGAAACTTCATCTTGAAATGAATATACAATTCCCATGTTGCGTATGAATGACAGAAGTCATACGCACCAAGGCACACCAAATTATCTGGAGGTTTGTGAAATAGGTGTACATTTCAGGTTAAAATATATTTTTTTTTTAAATCTATTTAAAAAAATGAATTGCATTTGTAATTTTGTTATCCTTGTTTCTTAGCGTTTCTTTTTTCCCACATTTCTTATTTGATCAAATCTAATGCAATCTTAAATTTGTTAACACGAATTATTCATTCCGAATCTTAAAAGAACATCAACCTCAAATAGTTTTCTTTCTACAATTTTTTTTCAAATATAATTGTGAGCAATGCTGCAAAACTCTATGTTTCTTTTGAACTCACTCGAATGCATGCAAGAGCAATAATGTTGCTTGTATAAATACAAATACCATACCATGGTCCAAAGTTTCAGCCCTAGGGAAGTATGCGAACACACACGAACACATAGTAGTATAGCTTACAGAGGATTCACCTTGCTACAACATAGCTTGGCCTTGGGAAAATTTAAAGTTTATCTTTTGTTTCTGTTGTTCTTGTAATACCATTCTATCTGCCCTCAAAATAAAGCTACATGAAATGAGAAAATGTATGACAGACAATAGGTAATAATAAGGAAAGAAAAAATCCTTATGCTACAGCCATTGTTTCTCTGACACATGGAGCATCCCATTATGATGCCACCAACCCCTTTCTGGCTTTATGGGTCACAGGTATTATGGTTATTTTTGTTTGCCTAAGGCTATGAAGGTAAGATTGCAAAAGTTGTTGGTCTTTTTGTTTGTGTGTTTATAAAGACATTCCTGAGAAATTACATTCACTGCAGATATGAAAATGGAAGAGTCCTTAAAGTAGGGAAACAGAATATGAAAAATGTAGAGCATGGCATGGGTGTCTGTCTTTATGTTATTAGCATTGTCAACAAATTATTACACTTGTTATCGAGGTAAACAATTTTTAATGATGTTTGGGAAGTTCATTCGTTCGGTCTAGATTAATACTAAATACTTAACATACACTATTAATATATACAAATTATTTAATATTCAATCTAAATATGTTATATCTAAAATTTAAGATTAACTTCTGTGCGGAAAATGTTTAATATAGGTCCATGTTTTCACATGACCATTATAGAAAGGTTAAAGGTCCTACCCAAATTTTCAACCTCTGTCCCTTTATTAACCCTACGGTCAATAACCAAAAAAGTATAAGTAGATCAATTACCGTGGTACATTTGTACCCATCCAAAGATAGCTCTGTAACTCATTAAAAAATTGGATTATAGTGAGGTTTTTTGATTTAAATTAGTCTATACGGATCTGATCTATATGTAGGAACTGAAAATTATATATACATTAAAATAATATATATTTAAATCCATGCTTAAATGATGATCTATCTAAAACAATCATAGTAAATTCGTTATAGCTTTCGAATGGGTTAAGCTTTTTTAGTTATCTTTTTATTGGGATCTTATTTAGGTGTTCCTCAACCCCTCTGCAAATTTTTGTGGCCCTAGACAACATAGGGCCAACAGGGCGACTCGTGGAAGTCAGAAACTACCCTAGTTTTCCCTTGGTATACAGGGTTATTGACCGTAGGGTTAAATCGACGCAGGTGTCGAATCATGGACACAGGTATCGATCGAGCGTGCGGGTCTTCGAAGTCAAGCCAAATCCAACGAAAGTTTTTCGTTCAAGGTCACCTGCAAAACTGGTATGTGGTGACTCCAGGACTGTCAATTCCGAGTAGTTTGCCTAAAGTTTTCGAAGAATTTCAAAAACGAACAGGAGAAAATAAATTAATGTGGTCATGAAAATACGATCTCTCACACATTGACTCAAAACCAGCGCCTTTTTAACCTGCCAAACGTTGAATGGGTCATCCGCTGTACTGCTCTCATTTGACTTCCAATGACTTCTTTTTATACCCTTCACCACTCTGTGGTACGGGGTATTATGTCTTTGTGCATATGTTTGTAACAGGCAAAAGGAAACGAGATAGACACATGGTTCCTTTTGAGAATATGCATAGAATCACTATCTGAGTTGATTTATGCATGTCCGTCCGTCTGTTGATGTTATATTGTAAATAAAGTACAGGTCGCATTTATAAAACGATTTGGATGAAATTTGGCACAGGTCACTTATTTGGCCCAAGGACGAACCCTATTGAAGTTGGAGAAAATTGGTTAAGATTTAGATATAGCTCCCATATATATTTTCATCCGATTTGATCAATGTTTTGCACAGAGTACTGAAGTAGGTCCATATTGATGTTTGCGAAGTTTTGTGGAAATCGGTTCAGATTTAGATATATATTTAGAAATATATTTGTCCGATTGTCTGTTCTAACTGCAGGAAATTGTATATATTAGCACCTCTTGTATGTACCCAAAGTGGTGAAGGGTATCATATAGTCGGCCCCATTCGACTTTTGAACTTTCCTTACTGGTTATTCCTGCACTTGAAGAAAAAAATATGTGGTCAACGAGAACTCTCATCCGGTGAGGAAATTAAAGAAATCAGAATCGGAAGAGAACATATTTTTGATCCCACCGTTAGATAATTCAGCCTCCACCCTACAACGGCATGAGGTTGATTGACTTCGCGGCAGCAAAAAAAATGGTAGTTAGCAGCACCAGATTCAAGCATCTTGATATACACAAGGCCACCTGGATTTCTCCCGATCGAACAACGAAAAATGAAATTGATTGTTTTGTGATAGACGGAAGGCATTCATCCAGTGTTTTAGAAGTTCAATCGATACGAGAATCGAATATCGGTTCGGACCATTACCTTGTAGCAGCTGGAGTTCGCAGTCGTCTTAACATAACAGCAATAGTGGGATCTAATGTAACACGGAAACTCGACGTCAAAAAGCTGCAAACACAACAGGTGGCAGAGGCCTACTCCGCTCAACTTACCCACCTGCTTGAGGAAAACACTCCTTGTCCCGATAACAATATAGAAGCACAATATCAAATAATTGTCTACACCCTACAAACTGCAGCAAAAGCAACACTTGAGTACCAAAGACCACCATCAAGAAACCCGTGGTGCGATCAGGAGTGTCGTAATGCTACTGTGTTGAAAAAACGCAGCGTATAGGTCAACCCTGCAGACAGTAGCAACACGTAATGTGATGGAGAATTATAGGGAGAAAAGGAGAGTGGAAACTTATTTTCAGAAAAAAAAGAAAAACGTGAGCGTGGTCAAATCGAGATGTACTGGTGTCAGAATGTAGTCCGAAAATTTTAACAACGTGTTAAAACTCCAAAACGACGGATTTGGTGCGGTACCATCCTCTTGTAGCGTGTTGAGGATCTAGAAGGAGCTTTTTACAAAGCTTCTGGTATGAAATAGTGACAGTGAAGAAAATACCCCAGAACCAATAATAGATGACCATATGGAGTGTATACCACCTAGTCGAGATGAGGTCAGAATATCATCTGAAAAGTAATAAAGCTGTATGTGCCGAAGGATTACCAACCGAACTATTCAAGACCGGAGGTCAGATGCTGGTCAGGAGCATGCACCAGCTGATTAGTACAGTTTGGCTGATTAGGCAATTTGCCCAATGATTGGAACCTCAGCATCATGTGTCCCATGCACAAATAAGGAGACAAGACGTTATGTGCAAACTATAGAGGAATAAGTCTCCTTCCCATCATATACAAAGTGCTTTCCAGCGTGCTGTGTGAACGATTGAAGCCAATGGTCCATGAATTGAGAAAGAGTCTGTCAAAGTGGGACTGAAAGTAAATGGTATCAACGCGCAAGACGTTTAGTAGACTCGGACCAACTGTGGAACTTGAAAAGTACAGCTTGGAGGCAGTGAATGATTTTATATATCTCGGTATCGCCATAGCACGGCCAACAGATGCTACTATGGCCTGAGTAAGCAATTCAAAAACAAGGCCACCTCTCGCCAGACCAAACTCACACTCTACAAGACGCTTATACTACCCGTGCTGTTGTATGGATCTGAAGCATGAGTATTTGCGCAAGCAGCTCTGTTTGAGAGAAAAATTCTCCGAAATATCGCCGTCGAATGTCATCTATTCTCGGATATAGACAAAGTCAGACGTATCGAGCTACAGCGACTACGTTGTCTAGGTCATGTTGTTAGAATGGATGAGGATGCACCAGCTCAAAAAGCCTATAAAAGCCAGCCAAGTGATGGTTCGCGCAGAAGGGGAAGGCCACGAATTCGATAGAATGATCAATTGGAAGACAACATCTCGGAACATGGTCTTTCAAATTGGTAGAGCTGCGCACAAGAACGATGCGCTTGGAATTATTTTAAGCGCGGCTTATGGAACAAATATTCTGTCGTAATGTTTAAGTAAGTAAGTAAATAAGTAAATTTAGTTCAAAATGCTGTGGATGGGATACAAAGTGATAGTTTCTTGGAATTATGTATGTGAAAAGTTGTTTGTATTAAGGATCAGGAAAGGAACCCTTTTTCCATATGAGATATACAAATTTTTATGTTTTGTGGGCGAGGTACTAGAAGAAGTGGGCCGATCTTCTAACATTATTCTAGTATAGCTAGAATTTTAGTTTGAGCAAATCCGATAATCCACGTGATATTATAAAATAAATTTTCAGCAAAATTTTGAGCATTTTGTGTGTGACGTACTGAGAAGGAGTGGACCGATGGGTCATATCTTCGAAACTGATTTAAGTTTGTAAGAAATATAACAATGTGTACATTGTATATCAAATTGGAAATTTCAAACTGAAGTTATTACATTCAAAAATGTTGACCCATTGTGGGTGAGGTACCAGAAGGCATGGACCGATGGGTCCCATCTTCTAACAATACACAGGCATGATGAAACTATTAGGAGGAGCAATCGGATTCCCTGTTCGCATGATATTGCAAAATTAATTTTCTGCAAAATTTTGACCATTTTGTGTGAAGTTGGCAGAAGGAGTGGACCGATATTCCCCATACTCAAACTTAAAAAAATTTTAGATGAAATATTACGATGTGCAAAGTTTGGATGAAACGGACTTTTGTAAATTGACTCTAAATTGTCTGAAACGGATTTGGCCCAAAGAAACATTTTTATTTTGATGAAGCACATTAGCCATAAGGCTGGGGATGCAATATATATTCAAATTTTCTTTGAAATATTTTATTTAGAACAATTTCTATTGACATTTTTGTAAAAAAAAAGTAACAATATACACTATTGCACTCCTCTGTAGGTCAAAGTTTTGGCAAATACCCCATATAATGGTCCCATATAATTTTAGATATTTTGATGATCTTAGGAGAAATTTCCAGACAAAATAGTTAAAATAGGTATTACGAGGTCTTGATGGGTGAAACTTTAATTTTCTTAATATATGGCAAAGGCCCCATACACAATTTCATCAAAAGTTTTGGTATACTAAAGCTGAAATTTCCAACCTAATCGTCTGTAATTTGGTATTCCGTTTTGCCATAGAAGTTTACCATAACATAACAGCTAAAAAAGCTCACGGCTGACTTTAGGTCTTCCGAATGAATAAAATTATTTCCGAAATCATTCATTTAGTAAAGACCCAAGCGTCTTTACTAAATAGGGTGTAATGACGTTCGTGGTATGACTAAGGCCAGAGAACGAAGTGGAATGGACAAAAGTGGGGTATCTTCGCAACAATATTAGAAGATTTAATATTTTTACAATATATAGTATTTAATATTATATTTAAAGTTTAATCAATATATGTAGCAAAAACATTAAATGTTTTGCAGTTTCACCAATATCAACAATACCTTATTGTGATTTCCATCGCATGAAATATTTACCTTGTTTACCACCCACATAAAAATCAATGTATTATATTTTACAACATCATGTCTACATGTCTATGTGCATTTGTGGTTTCATTTTTCTTCCGGTGTTAGTCATCAGTTTGCGTGGGTGTAATTGTGACATAGCGTTATAAGTATCATTGCTATTGTGTTTTGTGTTTATCACAAGCAAACATATTGACTTTGTTTTAGGGGAAAGAACATTGATTAATGAAGTGATTTCATACAAAGAACAAAACAACCCATGACAAGCTTATAAAATCCTCTTAAGTGATTAGACGAGAAATCGTTCTTATTAAAAGATGTAAAAAAACAACAATAAGAAGTGAAATTGATAGTCAATGGTATAAAATTCTTCAACACTATAGCTATGCGAAAGAAAAAAGAAATCCGCTTTAAAAAGAACAAAGGAATTATGTAAGAGATATTGTTGTTGTAGATTTTATGAACATAACAGTTAAGCTTATTGTTTTTATACCCTACACAACTATGTTGTCAGGTTTGTAACGCCGCGAAATATTGGTCCTAGACCCACCTTTAAGTATACCAATCGTCATATCTCGACTAGATGAGTCGATCTAGACATGTGTGTCCGTCCGTACGTCTGTCCATTATAATTTGTAAACACGATACAGGCCACAGTTATGGACCAATCTTCACGAAGAACCTATTGTTTTTGGTAAAGATCGGTTAATATTTAGGGGATGAAATGGACCAAATACTTAATTTTTGTCGGGTTTTCTGGTCGCTCTAGAGGCCGCAATTATGGCCCAAACTTTGCGAATTTTTACATGGAGAAGGGGATTGGGCCAAAGAATAAGCATGCCTGTTTTGATAAAGATCGTTCAATATTTGGCGGGTCAAATGGACTCCGACTTTTGTGTTAAAAATTACAAAATTTGTATTCTATAGCGTATATATTTTCCCCTGCAGGATATAGACCCAAGCAGTTGATAGTATATTCAAGAGGAGTGGTTGACCTTTAAATTGATACCAATTACATTGTCGTGTGTACTCGGATGTGGGAGTTACACTTCAATATTTACAGGTGCTTACGTATTCAGATATTATTTAGTAAACCATTACCACATTAGAGGGCGAAAATATAGAGCGGATCGCTTTGAAAATTTCTATGAGGATTCAGGTATGGTCAAGGAAAACGCCTATAATTTTCGATGATGATCAGATAATAATTTTGGGATGAAGTGGACCGAAAACTTAATCTTTTGTGTTTTCTCGAGTCGATCTTTAGGCCGCAATTAAAAGCCAAACATTACAACACAACCCACGATGAAGGAAATCTGGACAAGTAATTAGAAGGACTGTACTGAATATTAGTAATAATAATATTTGTTGACCTCTAGTCGTCAAGAGGGTGCAAATATCGCGAAGTATTGCCCAAGCTCAGAATGTAGTACCACAGAAAGTTAGATTTTCGTGGAAGTTGTGTAGGGTGTCAAATGGTCGGCTCCGTCCGACTATATTGCTCCGCTCACTGGTTTTGAAGAATATTTTATATATCGATTATCATAATATTCCAATACTGAGGCATAATTTCAAGTTGTTACCCAACCCATTAATGGTGCAGGACCAACAATCTTAAAAGTAAACAAAAATGAATGCAAGCTACCACCATTCCTTTCATTTGTACTGCAAATGGATTACATTACATAGCGGAATATTTCATTATTATTGTATACTTTCTCCTGTTGCTGTTGGACCTCTACGCGTTTTCATATCCACACAAAATACACTCTGAGAAAGGTGAAATATACGTGTGTATGAATTACATAGCCGTAGTGCAGCAACGTAAAAGAATATCAGTTTTGCCCCGATGCATTTTTCCTTTCGAATTTTTATTTATCTTCTTCGAATTCATTCATTACGCTTTTCGAGAGGGATTTCTTTTCACGCGTGTCTATGAATATTAAAAAAGCCTTTTACCTACAACAGTTTCACTTTCCTTTTTGGTAGTTTTTTGTTCGTTCGTTGCTCTTCTCGTTGTATGAGTTGTGCCGTTACAATTTTTATGCACATTTATTTAGCAGGGTGATGCGTTAAATCTTCTTAAAAAATAACATTGTTTCAAATAAATATTACTGTGGAATTCGAAAAGCACTGCTATATATTTTTCCGCCTAATAATACAAATATGAATGTTCGTTTTATGACTTTAAGACATTTCAAAAATATGTTTTTTTAACGCTTCAAGAGTATATTTCGACGAAAGAAACATTAATCACACAGATTTTCTTGGTGTGCAGTAATAAACATAAGTGATTACATGTCTAGTCGGGATGTATAGTAAGGAGGATCCATCAATTTTGACATGAATTTTAATGAAGCAAAATGATTCGAGTTCTCGTGTTAAATTTTCAAATTTCTCTGAAAAGACTGAAGGTAAACAAGTGTTGTTACACTCAGAATTTTGATCACTCTACGTTGCTCCCGCAGAACGGTTGTCCATGACCAGTTTTGTTTCAGAAACAGGAGACGATTTGCCTCGAAGTGATTCTTCCACAATTTTCTTCGGATTAGACCCATACGGTGGATAGCTATTATGTTCCAGACTCATATGCATAGATCCATTATTCGTTGTCTGTAAAGACGTTGTAAACGCCTTAGGAAGCACCATAACGGTAACCCAATTTGTTTGGTATTTCGAGGACTTTAGACGTGTTTTTATCGGAAAAGGTCCTCCTACCAAAAATTATTAATATCGTTTCACTTTTAGGTCAAGCTCTCATTATACATTCTATGATTAGGCTGTACTTTGTTAGTTCGTCTTTTCATCGGGTGACAAACCAGTTATGTTAAATATTCGCCTATTTTTGGTTGCGGACTACCCCCAAATTTGTTAATAGGCTAGGTTCATTTTCTAATAAAAGTGGCTGGAGCTTGACCTTCCTAATTTTTGGTAGTTTCAAAACAAGTTTGTAGAAAATGTTCAATATTGGTTTAGACCCCATTTGACGGACGCGTTGCAGGCTGGTCAAATTCGTATCCTTACCAAAAATCTATAAATATTGATACACACTTCGGGTCGGGGACTTACCCGAAGTGTGTATCATCTCCTTTTTGTACCTTACAAGATAGAATTGAGGATTTAATAGTTTTGTCATTGTATTTGTATCTCATCGATGTAATAATTTTTGACCCTAGTTAATATACGAAGTCGAATCAGAAAAGAACCCTTTAAGTCTTGCATCCTTCACAATAGTCCCCTTAAAATATAATAGCCTTATATTTTAAGAGTTTTTTTTGTTAATCCTCGAAACACTCACTTCTTGCATAACCACTAGCTCAGCTTTGAAATTCGGAGTAGGATTGTGATGGCCAACAGCTGTTACTATAGTCTAAGTAAGCAGTTTAGAAACAAGGCCACCTCCCGCCAGACCAAACCCACACTTTACAAGACGCTCAGACTACCCGTGCTGTTATATGGATCTGAAGCATGTGGGTACTTGCGCAAGCAGATGAGACAGCTCTTGGAGTGTTTGAAAAAAATCTCCGAAAAATCTACGGGCCGATCTGCGTCCACGGTGAATATCGAGCTTTACAATTTATATGCGGACAACGACATAGTCAGTCGTATTGAGCTGCAGCGACTACAATGGCTAGGCCATGTTGTGCGGATGAATGAAAATGCCACAGCTCAAACAAGCTCAGTTTTTTTACCTCCTCAATCGTAGCACAACCCCCTCCTTTCGTCGGCGCCTTCAGTTTTAAGAAGAAGAATAAATCAACAGCGGTCAAGTCTGTTAAATACTGTGCACTTTGGCTCAGCTTCGTTTTTTCTTTGCCAAACGTCTGTAACTTTTACGGCTAATGAGGGTATGTATATACACTTTGATACGGCAAAAATGTGCATCATCGGAATATCAGTCTTAGACCCCATGTTGGCACATAGAAATGTTTCTTTGGGCCAAATCTGTTTCAGACAATTTGGTGTCGATTTACAGATGTCCGTAGGGAAATCCCGATTTAATCAAAATTCTGCACATCGTAATTTGGTTTATGGTTAATAGGAGAATAAAAGACCTCGTCTCCAGATTCACTCAATTCACCAGACTATATGTGTCATCGCATATAAAGTGCTATCACCGTGACAATGGTCAATGACATTATTGGATTCAAGCCTGAAAAAGACCGACGAAAAACCCATCGACACATACCACCTATTCGTCGACTATAAAGCCGCATTCGACAGCCCTATCCGTTCTGAAGGATTTAATGCTATGTCTGCGTTCAGCATTCCTACAAAATTAATTATGCAGGATAACTTAAAGTGGTCAGCAAATAAAGTCGGAGAGGAACTCTCGCCGACATCAACATAATGGGTCGAACATTGCGAGCGGTAACCGAACGAATTTAGAAGGATTCTGCTAAAGTGGGTCTGACAGTAAATGGGGAGAAGACCAAGCTGATGGTATCAAGGCGCAAGACGTCCAGTAGACTCGGACCAACTGTGGAACTTGAAAACTACAGATTCGAGTTAGTAGTATATTTTATATACCTCGGTACAGCCATAAACAAAATTAATAACATCAGTTTTAAAATCCGAAAGAGAAAAGTGTTGGCCAGCAGATGCTACTATGTGATGCTACTGGTGTGAGTAAGCAACTCAAAAACAAGGTCACCTCTCGCCAGACCAAACTCATACTCTGCAAGATACTACAACTGCACTGGTAGTACCAGCACCAGTGCTGTTGTATGGATCTGAAGCATGGGTACTTGTGCAAGCAGATGAGAATTCTAAAAAACAGTGGGTAGTACCAATATTTCGTGGCGTTGCAAACTCTTGGGGCCACACAAACTTATAATACCACCTCAACATATTTGTATAGAGTATGCAGATAGTATTTTTTATTATTTATATTTATATTTTTATTCAAATATATGAAAGGTAACAACAAATATAGAAGCTCCGTAAAACAAACCCTATCCAAAAACCTATTGTGATCTATTTTCCCTGATACAGATTAAAAAAAAAAAAAAAACAGTGAGCGGAGTAGTATAGTCGGACGGGGCCGACCATATGATATCCTACACAACTTCTACGAAATTCTAACATTCACTGGTTCTGAGCTTGGGTAATATCTACTCGAAAAGAAAACCACATAAAATATTAAGTTTTCGGTCCACTTCATCCCAAAATTATTATCTGATCATCACCAAAAATTGTAGGTGTCCTTGACCAAACCTGGATCCTCATCGAAAAATTCAAAGCGATCAGTGTTATATTTCTTCCCTCTAGTGTGGTAATGGGTTACTAAATTATATATGAATACGTAAGCAACTGTAAATATCCGAGTACAAACGACATTTCAATTGGTATCAGGTTAAAGGCCAAGCACTCCTCTTGTATATTCTATCAACATCTCGGGTCTATGTCCTTCAGGGGTAAATATATACGCCATGGAATACAAATTTTGTCATTTTTCACACAAAAGTCAGGGTCCATTTGACCCGCTAAATATTAACCGATCTTTATCAAAAAAGGCATGCACAAGCGAATTTTTACATGGAGAAGGGGGCCGAGCCCAAATTGCGGTCACAGGAGCGACCAGAAAAACCGACAAGAATAGAAGTATTTGGTCCATTTCATCCCCTAAATACTAACCGTTCTTTACCAATTCCAACCTATCCTACATGCAAAATTTACATCGTGTTTACAAATTATAATGGACAGACGGACACATGCCTAGATCGACTCAGTTAGTCGAGATATGAGATATCAGTATACTTAAAGGTAGGTCTAGGCCCAATATTTCGCGGTGTTACAAACTCTTGGGGCTGCACAAAGGTATAATACCAATAGTTGTGTAGGGTATAATTACTAATATTTAACTATTTACAAATTTGCTACAATAATAAAAAGCCTAATTGCTTTTCAATTCTCGTCTCTATTAGTTATAAATAATGATAATAATAATAATCATTATCATCGGCCAACGGTTGTTAATTAAAATTTATGAATTTATAATTAAAACAAAACATGACTGGCAGCTGGCAGACAAAATACAAAATGCAATTCATTAAATCATAAATTGCATCCGAAAATGAGTGATGGCAAAACAATGCCAGCTGTGAGGGTGTGTGTGCAATACATGTTTGTATGTAGATGTAGATACACTATTGTAATTATGCAAACATCAAGGATAACAACAATAGCTACGTGTTTTGCAAATACAACAGAAATTTTGCATTTTAAAATTCATTAAAGTTTTTAAGTAGAGGAAAATAACAACAACAATAAAAATATATATAAATAATATAACAAATATTAAATATTGGAGATAATTGGGAAATATAATCATGTAAAATATCATTGTGGATTTTTAAGAGACCACGGATTTTTCTTAATATATTTTTAAGAGTCCTATTAGAGGCGTGTATTTTTTAAAAATGAAATTTAAGAGTCTTACTATTACTTACTTACTTAGCTGGCTTGTGACAGAAGGGTTGTTCCATAAGCCGAGCTTAGAAAAGATTTCCAGGCGTATCGGTCTTTTGCGCAGTTTTTCCAATTTGAAAGACAATATTCGGCAATGTTGTCTTCGACTTGATCTTTCCATCGTATTCGTGGCCTTCCCCTTCTGTGTGAACCATCAGCTGGTTCGCTTTTATATGCCTTCTGGACTGGGGCATCTTCATCCATTCTCACAACATGACCTAGCCAACGTAGTCGCTGCAGCTCAATATGTCTAACAATGTCGATGTCCGAGAATAGCTGGTACAACTTATGGTTCATTCGACGGCGATATTCACCATCAACGCTGATCGGCCCATAGATCTTTCGGAGAATTTTTCTCTCAAATACTCCAAGAGCTGTCTCATCTGCTTCCGCGAGTACTCATGTTTCAGATCCATATAACAGCATGGGTAGTATCAGCGTCTAGTAGAGTGTGAGTTTGGTCTGGACGAGGTGGCCTTGCTTTTGAGTTTTTTGCTCAGACCATAGTAGCACCGGTTGGCCAACACTATCCTTCTCCGAATTTCAAAACTGATGTTATTCGTTTTGTTTATTGCGGTACCAGGGTATATAAAGTCTTTAACTACCTCGAAGCTGTATTTCTCAAGTTCCACATTTGGTCCGAGTCTACTGGACGTCTTGAGCGTCCAGCTTGGTCTTCTCGCCGTTTACTGCCAGACCCACTTTGGCAGACACCTTCTCAATTTGTTCAAAGGTGGCTGTTATCGCTCTCAATGTTCGACCCATTATGTCGATGTCATCGGCATAGGCGAGTAACATGTGTTGTTTGGTGTACAGAGTGCATTTCTGTTCACTTTTGTCTCTCATATGACCCTTTCCAGCAGGATGTTAAAAAGGTCACACGACAAACTGTCACATTGTCTGTATCCTCGTTCGGTATTAAAGGGCTCCGAGAGGTCCTTTCCGACTTTAACTGCTGATCTTGTGCCTGTTAAAGTTATCCTTCATAGCCGAATTA
>NW_026874082.1:0-157291 GCF_032173495.1 Musca vetustissima | reverse complement strand
ATCGGCCAATTTTCATTTTGCATGTAGGATGGGTTCTGTCCAATGAAGACCTCTATTTCTTTTGGTAAATATCGGTTTTTCTGAACGCTACAGAGGCAACAATTATGGTCCAAACATCGCGAATTTTTACATGGAGAAGAGTATCGGGCCAGTGAATAAGCATACCTGTTTGATAAAGATGTCAATATTTAGTGGGTCAAATGGACCCTGACTTTTATGTGAAAAATTACAAAATTGTATTCTATGGCGTATATATTTACACCTGAATGTCATAGACCCGAGAAGTTGATAGTATATCCAAGAGGATACCAATTATATTGTCGTATGTACTCGGATGTGGGAGTTACACGTAAATATTTATAGGTGCTTACGTATTCCGATATTATTTAGTAAAACATTATCGCACTACCGTTGGTCGCTTTGAAATTTTGCATGAGGATCCAGGTATGATCAAGGACAATGCCTATAACATTCGGTGATGATCAGATCAGAACATTGGGATGAAGTGGGTTGAAAACTTAATTTTTTGTGGATTTTTCGAGTCGATCTATAGGCCAAAATTGAAAGCCGAACATCACAGCACAACCCACGGTGAAGGGAATCTGGACAAGTAATTAGAATATGAATGAATATTAGTAATATTTGTTGACCTCTAGTCTATCAAGAGGGTGTAAATATCGGGAAATATTTTCCATGCTCAGAATATAGAACCACAGAAAGTTAGATTTTCGTGGAAGTTGTGTAGCGTATCATATGGTCGGCTCATTGGTTTATTTTTATTTTTATTTGTTTAATTTAGACAAATTATTTCTATAGAATTAAAGACTAGAATTTTCAAATGCATTTGTTTAATTGCTTAACATTGTTTTTCCTACTAAACACACATTTCTGTTTATTTATAATTTGTTTTGGCATTTTTTATTTAAATTAAAAAAATGGTAATAAATAAATGTAGTTTTAGGGATTTTTAAAATTACATTGTTAAATGCTAATTTGGACATAAATTCTCATGTATATATTTATATATGTATATGTGTGTGTGTGTATTTATATTTTATTGTATAACAATTTTAATGCACAGATTGGTATACGAATATTTGTAGAGCATGTTTATGAGTGTAAGTTTTTTACTTTTATATGTTATTCTTTTCTGTATCGTTTTCAATCCAATGCATTTTGTTTCAATTTTATTGCAACAATTTAAAGAAAAACCATGAAATAACCACAACATAAAATTTTTGAAAACGTAAAGCAATCCAAAAAAACCAGACAAAAACCACATGACATTTTCAATGAAGTCACTCAAATCAAAACCTCAATAAAACGTCAATTACAAAAACAAAACAAAAAACAAGAGAAACAGAAACAACAAACATAAATTATTTATCCTTTATTTGCATAATGTGATAGAGATGTACAATTAAAAAAATCGAATACATAATTTGGATCAAAATAATGTGTTAAAGAAACTAATATACAGAGAGATATTTATGTGTGATATATGGATAATTAAGTTGATGATAGTTAAAATCACAAAAAATAGTTATTTACACAAAAATTATTTATTAAATGTATTATACCAATTTGTTTATGAATTACATAATTGGATTTGTTGTATTTTAGAATAAATGTAGTCCACTATCTTGGAAAAAAACCAAAAAGGGAGTTTTTTACATTGCTGTGTAGTAGATTTATTTTGGGCTAGACTTCGAATACAGCTGTATAATTTTACTCGTCTGAGTCTCCGGATTCGGCCCGAATATATTTTTTTTGCAACCTAAAGAAATGTTAGGCAAAAAATCAACAACAAATCAACAATAAGTATACCGATCGTCATATCTCGATTAGCTGAGTCGATCTGGACATATGTGTACGTCCGTCCGTCTGTCCATTATAATTTGTAAACACGATACAGGCCACAGTTATGGACCAATCTTCACGAAATTTTGCATTTAGGATGGGTTCTGGCCAATGAAGATCCCTATTGTATTTGGTAAAGATCGGTGAATATTCAGGGCATAAAATGGACCAAATACTTAATTTTTGTCCATTTTTCTGGTTGCTCCATTTACGGCCCGCAAATCGCGAAATTTTACTTGGAGAAGGGGATCGGGCCAAAGAATAAGCATGCCTAGTTTGATAAGGATTGGTCAATATTTAGCTGGTCAAATGAACCCTGACTTTTGTGTAAAAAATTACAACATTTGTATTCTATGGCGTATATATTTGGCCCTGAAGGACCTAGACCCGAGAAGTTGATAGTATGTTCAAGAGGAGTAGTTGACCTTTAAATTATATGGTCGTATGTACTCAGATGTGGGAGTTACTCTTAAATATTTACGGGTGCTTACGTACTGAGAAATTATTTAGTAACCCATTACCACACTAGAGAGCGGAAATATAGCGCTGATCGCTTTGAAAGTTTTCTTGAGATTCCAGTTATGGTCAAGGACAACACCTATAACTTTCGGTGATGATCAGATTATAATTATGGGATGAAATGGACCGAATACTATTTTTTGTGTTTCTTCGAGGCGATGCCAATAATAGGCCGAAAATCACAACACAACCCACAGTGAAGGGAATATGTATTGAATATGAATAGTAATATTCGGAACATCTAATCGGGCTAGAGGGAGCAAATATCACGAAATATTGCCCAAGTTCGAAATAAACATCCACAGAAAGATAGAGTTTCGTAGTAGTTGCGTAGGGTATCGTATGGTTGGCTGAAAACTTAATTTTTTGTGTTATTTTCGAGTCGATCTATAGACCACAAATGAAAGCCGAACATCACAACACAACCCACGGTGAAGGGAATCTGGACAATAGCTGTACTGAATACTCGTAATATTCGGAAAAGTGTGAGGAAGAGGTGCTGTTTACCTCTAATCGGGCAAGAGGGTGCAAATATCACGAAATATTGCCCGGGCTCGGAATAAACATCCGAAAAAAATTTGAGTTCCGTGGTAGTTGTGTAGGGTATCGTATGGTCGGCCCCGTCCGACTATACTGCTCCGCTCACTGGTTATGAGTTGCTTCCGTATGGCCAAACGCTAAATCTATCTATCTACTGTCCACAACAGGACCGTTTTAAGATAGCAATTGACCAGTAACGATTAGAATTGACCAACAGGAGAGGTGTCGTGTTCCACCCGGACAACGCTAGGCCACAAACATCTACAGTGACTCGCCTGAAACTTGGGGAGCTTGGTTGGGAAGTTTTAATGCACCCGTCGTACAGTCTGGGCTTGGAATCAAGCGATTATCATATTGTTCTTGCATTGTAAAATTTCTTTAATGATAAAAAATTTTTAGCTAGGGAGGTTTCTGAAAATCAACTACTAGAGTTTTTTTTTTTGCAAATAAGGAGCAGGATTTCTATGAGAAAGGCATTATGACGTTACCTTTTAAATGACAACAAATCATACAAAAAACGATGCATATTTGGCCCAAATCGGACATTCCGATGCATGTTTAAACAAATTCCTATAGTTCATATAAAAATAAGGGATTTCTTTTTCCTCACCTTAATATAAGATATCCTATATAGGATATGTTATATATTACACATATATACAGAGCTGGAGAGTTTCTGAAGATCTTCAGTGTATATATATATGTAGTTCTTATATAGATAAGATTATGAACTTATGGAACGTCCTGGAGGAGTTATATGTATATATTTAATCTCATTACCGCATTGCGGATCTTGTAAATGATCTATTTGAGGCTTTCTATATATAAACGAATACCAGAATATCCTTTTGTATGTATAATACCTACTACACGTATGTGTACAAGTCCTTCAAAAGGTATTCCATATTTACAGGCTTCTAGTAGGTATTCTACATACAAAAGGATATTCTAGAATAAAAAAAATAGCTTTTGAAGATCTTCAACACAACTATGTTGTCAGGGTATTATAGCTTTGTGCAGCCCCAAGAGTTAGTAACGCCGCGAAATATTGGTCCTAGATCACCCTTTTAGTATACCGATTGTCATATCTCGACTAGCTGAATCGATTTAGACATATGTGTCCATCCGTCCGTCCGTCTGTCCATTATAATTTATAAACACGATACAGACCACCGTTATGGGCCAATTTTCATTTTGCATGTAGGATGGGTTCTGGCCAATGAAGACCTCTATTGCTTTTGGTAAATATCGGTTTTTCTGAACGCTACAGAGGCCACAATTATGGTCCAAACATCGCGAATTTTTACATGGAGAAGAGTATCGGGCCAGAGAATAAGCATACCTGTTTGATAAAGATCGGTCAATATTTAGTGGGTCAAATGGACCCTGACTTTTATGTGAAAAATTACAAAATTGTATTCTATGGCGTATATATTTACACCTGAATGTCATAGACCCGAGAAGTTGATAGTATATCCAAGAGGATACCAATTATATTGTCGTATGTACTCGGATGTGGGAGTTACACGTAAATATTTATAGGTGCTTACGTATTCCGATATTATTTAGTAAAACATTATCGCACTACCGTTGGTCGCTTTGAAATTTTGCATGAGGATCCAGGTATGATCAAGGACAATGCCTATAACATTCGGTGATGATCGGATCAGAACATTGGGATGAAGTGGGTTGAAAACTTAATTTTTTGTGGTTTTTTCGAGTCGATCTATAGGCCAAAATTGAAAGCCCAACATCACAACACAACCCACGGTGAAGGGAATCTGGACAAGTAATTAGAATATGAATGAATATTAGTAATATTTTTTGACCTGTAGTCGGTCAAAAGGGTGCAAATATCGGGAAATATTTTCCATGCTCAGAATATAGAACCACATAAAGTTATATTTTCGTGGAAGTTGTGTAGGGTATCATATGGTCGGCTCATTGGTTTATTTTTATTTTTATTTGTTTAATTTAGACAAATTATTTCTATAGAATTAAAGACTAGAATTTTCAAATGCATTTGTTTAATTGCTTAACATTGTTTTTCCTACTAAACACACATTTCTGTTTATTTATAATTTGTTTTGGCATTTTTTATTTAAATTAAAAAAATGGTAATAAATAAATGTAGTTTTAGGGATTTTTAAAATTACATTGTTAAATGCTAATTTGGACATAAATTCTCATGTATATATTTATATATGTATATGTGTGTGTGTGTATTTATATTTTATTGTATAACAATTTTAATGCACAGATTGGTATACGAATATTTGTAGAGCATGTTTATGAGTGTAAGTTTTTTACTTTTATATGTTATTCTTTTCTGTATCGTTTTCAATCCAATGCATTTTGTTTCAATTTTATTGCAACAATTTAAAGAAAAACCATGAAATAACCACAACATAAAATTTTTGAAAACGTAAAGCAATCCAAAAAAACCAGACAAAAACCACATGACATTTTCAATGAAGTCACTCAAATCAAAACCTCAATAAAACGTCAATTACAAAAACAAAACAAAAAACAAGAGAAACAGAAACAACAAACATAAATTATTTATCCTTTATTTGCATAATGTGATAGAGATGTACAATTAAAAAAATCGAATACATAATTTGGATCAAAATAATGTGTTAAATAAACTAATATACAGAGAGATATTTATGTGTGATATATGGATAATTAAGTTGATGATAGTTAAAATCACAAAAAATAGTTATTTACACAAAAATTATTTATTAAATGTATTATACCAATTTGTTTATGAATTACATAATTGGATTTGTTGTATTTTAGAATAAATGTAGTCCACTATCTTGGAAAAAAACCAAAAAGGGAGTTTTTTACATTGCTGTGTAGTAGATTTATTTTGGGCTAGACTTCGAATACAGCTGTATAATTTTACTCGTCTGAGTCTCCGGATTCGGCCCGAATATATTTTTTTTGCAACCTAAAGAAATGTTAGGCAAAAAATCAACAACAAATCAACAATAAGTATACCGATCGTCATATCTCGATTAGCTGAGTCGATCTGGACATATGTGTACGTCCGTCCGTCTGTCCATTATAATTTGTAAACACGATACAGGCCACAGTTATGGACCAATCTTCACGAAATTTTGCATTTAGGATGGGTTCTGGCCAATGAAGATCCCTATTGTATTTGGTAAAGATCGGTGAATATTCAGGGCATAAAATGGACCAAATACTTAATTTTTGTCCATTTTTCTGGTTGCTCCATTTACGGCCCGCAAATCGCGAAATTTTACATGGAGAAGGGGATCGGGCCAAAGAATAAGCATGCCTAGTTTGATAAGGATTGGTCAATATTTAGCTGGTCAAATGAACCCTGACTTTTGTGTAAAAAATTACAACATTTGTATTCTATGGCGTATATATTTGGCCCTGAAGGACCTAGACCCGAGAAGTTGATAGTATGTTCAAGAGGAGTAGTTGACCTTTAAATTATATGGTCGTATGTACTCAGATGTGGGAGTTACTCTTAAATATTTACGGGTGCTTACGTACTGAGAAATTATTTAGTAACCCATTACCACACTAGAGAGCGGAAATATAGCGCTGATCGCTTTGAAAGTTTTCTTGAGATTCCAGTTATGGTCAAGGACAACGCCTATAACTTTCGGTGATGATCAGATTATAATTATGGGATGAAATGGACCGAATACTATTTTTTGTGTTTCTTCGAGGCGATGCCAATAATAGGCCGAAAATCACAACACAACCCACAGTGAAGGGAATATGTATTGAATATGAATAGTAATATTCGGAACATCTAATCGGGCTAGAGGGAGCAAATATCACGAAATATTGCCCAAGTTCGAAATAAACATCCACAGAAAGATAGAGTTTCGTAGTAGTTGCGTAGGGTATCGTATGGTTGGCCCTGTCCGACTATACTGCTTCGCTCACTGTTTTTTTCGATTTGTTACTAAGCCGCCCATATCACGGCCTTCGTGCTTAAGTAAAAGTGGAAACCTACAAAAAAAAATTTATCTGCATGTACCTTTTACTTCTAGCTTTAAGGGAACCCCACCCATTCTCGATTTTAGTTTTTCAAGATTTTCAATGAGCTGGTAAATCGATAACAATGCTTGTTAAGGTTTGTAACTTTGCAGATTTAAAAGAGAAGAAAAAAATTTACAAAAAATTGATGTTATTGTTTAGTTGTTGTTTTTTGTAATTAAAGAAAAGTCCTTATTTTAGATGGCGGGCATGATAACTCCTCACTGGAACATCGGAATCCGAAAATTCCAACGGTGTTAGAAAGAGTACATGTCTGGCTCTAGTATGAACTAGGATTATTGACTTCGCTCCAAAATTAACAAAATGACGGACCTTTGAAAAAATATTTTTGGAAAATCGCCGATTTTTTACCAAAATTCAAGTTAAACCAGTAAGGAACGCAGTAAAGTCGGACAGGGCCGACTATATGATACCCTTGACCACTTTGGGTACATATGTATCCGAAAAGACGTCGCCTTTTTGAAGGAATTTTGACATGAAATTAAACGAACTTAAATATGTGATTTTTATATCTTTCTGGAACCTATGCTAAATTTCATTTCATTTGGGTAAGTTTAGAGTCGTTTGCATACAGTGGGACAGATTCGTGTAAATCGATTTGAAGCAAACTTGACACACGCTATTCGGTATGCTGCACTGTTTAAAATTTAATCTCAATAAATAAGTCGAAATTATATATGGAAGCTACAAGATATCTATATGTAAACCGATTGGAAGCAAACCAAATTTCATGCAAATCGAAATATATATAGGGACTTTTGGTACACCATTTACCTTAAATCGGGCGAAACTATATATGGAAGCTATATCTAAATTTGAACCGATTTTCACGAAATTTCGCACACATCGTTCTAGACTTAATTAAGTACGCTATGCCAAATTTCGTGAAAATTTATGGATATATAGGGACAATGGTACACCATTTACCTGAAATCGGACGAAAATATATATGGGAGCTATATCTAAATCTGAACCGATTTTCACCAAACTTAGCACACATCATTCTAGACCAAATTCAGTAGGCTATACCAAATTTAGTGCAAATCGAAAGATATTTAGGGATATTGGTACCTCATTTACCTTAAATCGGAGGAAAATATATATGGGAGCTATATCTAAATCTGGACCGGTTTTTCCCAATTTCAATAGGGTTCGTCCTTGGGCCAAACAAATGAGCTGTGCCAAATTTCATTCAATTCGGATCATAAATGCTACCTGTACTTTGTCTACAATTTAACATGGGCAGACGGACGGACATTCATAAATCGACTCAGGAAGTGATTCTATGCATATTCTCAAAAGGAACCATGGGTCTATATCGATTATGTTTGCCTGTTACAAACATATGCACATCAAAAAAAAAAAAATGTTGACTCCGGAATGGGGGGGTCCCCTTAATGCATAATCAGAAACATATATATATATATATATATCCGAAATAATTCCAATAATAACAATTTTTGGTATAATACATCTAAATATAGTTATTGAAAGGTAGTAAAAATAATTATTTAATATAATAAAAAAATTATTAGAGTAAATAAAAGAAATGAAAACGTGTACTCACGATCATGCTCCGTGCAAGCTGCGTTGATTCGATTTTTTACAATATATTCCATTTTTAGTTTTTGTTTTATTTTATATTTGTATAAAATGTAGTACACGTACGAAAGTAATGAAACCCAATCAAAAATCAAAAAGGAACATCATCATCATCACCATAAACAGATAGAGAAGAAACAAATGATAATACATACATATAAGTAAGTAAATAGTAAATAGCAGTTATGTATATAAGTAGAGAAAGCTGATGTCATATTACTTCGTCTTTTGTTTGGATATATATTAGTAATTATTTATTTTTTTGACATATTTATGATATTAGACGATCAAACAAAAAAACTGAACAGAATCGGATTTTCAGATAAATGGAAATTATTACAAATAACTAAACGGAAAAGAAGAAGAAAAAAGAAAACAAAACAAATACAACACATAACAGATAATACAGATTGAATGTTATGGTAACGAAAACAATCAAAAATCAATAAATACAAATCAGAACAGAGACAAGGAACCAAACATCATTATTAACATCTTAAGGAAGAAGACCACATTGTATTTGGACAACAAAAATAAAGGAATTTGTCTGGGAACGATATTTGCATTTCGGTTTTTTGGGTTTTTGTTTTTTTTTTTTTTTTTCATTTTATTTAATCTTCTTTTCGTCAATGAACATGATGACGTTGTAAAAGGGCCGGGGCGGGCAACGCTTATCATATAAATCAGACACAGAAAATCACATCAAATTATATTTCACAGGAATACAACAAAAATGCAGAAGAACACACTCAAATCGAATTAAGGTTTTAGTTGAATTAAATCTTGTTTTCATGTAATTTTCGTTTTCATCGACATCGTCGTCGTCATCATATTCATCATTACCTTCGTAATCTTAATCTTCTTAAAAAATCATATTTTTGTAGTTGTTATTGTTTTATTTCTTAGAATACGGGATATGATTATTTGTTTCGGGGGAAATTTTTTTTGGGTACTTCATGGTTCCAGACAGTTAGTATAAGTGTGTGTGTTAGGGAGAGAGCGAGAGTGAGAGTGAGGCGTTAGTATTTGTATGTTGACTTGTGTCAACATACAAATACTATTTGTTTCGGGGGAATTTTTTTTTGGGTACTTCATGGTTCCAGACAGTTAGTATAAGTGTGTGTGTTAGAGAGAGAGCGAGAGTGAGGCGTTAGTATTTGTATGTTGACTTGTGTATGTAGTAGTAACAACATTTGTGCATAACTGTGGTGTTAGTGTGTGGATATTTTTTACGAATAGAAACAAATCTGTAACAATTCCGCCAGACAACCAGAAGCAGACATACAAAACGAAAAAAAATGAATAAATAAATAAAAATGAACGAGAAAAGCAAACTTCAGTGGAAAAAAAGAAATAATCACACAAACTTAGAAACACCGACATAAATTATGTTAATAAAAGTATTTTTTTCTTTTTTTTCATTCTTTGCATAATCAAATCAAATAAAATTAATCCAAATATTATCAGCAACAGCTAGTCAGCAAATTATGTCATCGGTGAAGATCTTCTTTATTTTCTAACTTTGTTTTTGTCCGAAAATAGGCAATTAAAAAAATGTTTGTTAATAAATTTCGAGCGAATACAACAATTCTAGTCCAGCACCAGATATGTAGTCTTTCGTTGAGATTTTGAGATTCGGATGTCTAGTGATCGAACTTTTATTTACTTACAAAAAACAACAACATTTTTCAATTTATTTTCTTCTTAAAACACATGTGAACAAAGTTACAAGTCTTTCAAATTTGAACCTTAATCCGGTAATAAATAGAGCATGTAAAAGCATTGATAAGTTCTGCGGTGCCGAAAATTGTGTGTGATGTGCATTCCTTAAATCTCTCGGGACCTTTATATGCGAAACATGTCATAGTAAATTATTATTTATGCTCCGATTTTTTTTTTTAAGATACATAAAAATGGAATGCCAAATAATACCCACACAGACATTTATCACACATTTATCAGTGGAATAATTTTCTGAAATTATTATTATATCTATCTATACTAATAAAAGAGTAAAGTGATCGACTGACTGATTTAACGATTCATCAACGCCCAGACGAAACGGCTGAAGCTAGAATCTTGAAATTTTGGGTGAGGGTCCAAATGTGACAGATAAGGCTGGGTTTTTGGAAATTCGTACAATAACGGTACGAAAAGTACTAAAAGGTTCTAATCTATACTAATAAAAGAGTAAAGTGATTGACTGACTGACTGATTTAACGATTTATCAACGCCCAGACGAAACGACTGAAGCTAGAATCTTGAAATTTTGGGTGAGGGTCACTCTTGGTCCAAAGGTGACAGATAAGGCTGGGTTTTGGAAACTCGTACTAGAACAGGTCCGAAAAGTATTAATCTATACTAATAAAAGAGTAAAATGATTACTGACTGACTGATTTAACGATTCATCAACGCCCAGACGAAACGGCTGAAGCTAGAATCTTGAAATTTTGGGTGAGGGTCACTCTTGGTCCAAATGTGACATATAAGGCTGGGTTTTTGGAAATTCGTACTATAACGGTACGAAAAGTACTAAAAGGTGCTAATCTATACTAATAAAATAGTAAAGTGATTGACTGACTGACTGACTGATTTAACGATTCATCAACGCCCAGACGAAACGACTGAAGCTAGAATCTTGAAATTTTGGGTGAGGGCCACTCTTGGTCCAAAGGTGACAGATAAGGCTGGGTTTTTGGAAATTCGTACTAGAACGGTACGAATAGTACTAATCTATACTAATAAAAGAGTAAAATGATTACTGACTGACTGATTTAACGATTCATCAACGCCCAAACGAAACGGCTTAAGCTAGAATCTTGAAATTTTGGGTGAGGGTCACTCTTGGTCCAAATGTGACAGATAAGGCTGGGTTTTTGGAAATTCGTCTATAAGTATAAGTATCGAACTATAAGTACCCGAAAGTACTGAAATGTACTAAATTTGGAATGCAAATTAAGGTTGAGAATTAGGGTCGATATGAGGAGAGTTTGAAAAGCGTGTACTCATGTGTACGAAATGTACGGTACTATATTTGGTACACATTTGATTTGGAGGTACAAATCGACCTGGAATTCTTAAAATTGAAAGTAACAAGTGTTGGAAATTTTTACTTATGTGTACGAAAAGTACTAAATCGTACTATAATTGGTACATTTTGGATTTGGGTGAACCGATAGAGCTGGAAAAATGAAGTTTGGAGTTAGGATTATTGTAGGGGTGTAGGATTAGGGACAGGATTCAGTTTAACAAATTAATACTTATGGGTACTAAATGGTACTAAATTTGGTACATTTTTATTTTAGGTGAACCAATAGAGCTGGAATCATGCAATTTGGAGTCAGGATCACTGTTAAAGTGTAAGATTGAAATATGTAGGTAGTTTTAGAAATTTGTACTAATGTGTACAATTTAAATTGTGGGTGAAGCGGTATAATTGGAATCATGAAATTTTGGTAGGTTTTGGAAATCTTGTACTACTGTGTACTAAATAGTGTACAATTTCAATTGTGGGTGGAACCGATAGTGTTGGAATCCTGAAATTTAGATTTTGGATCACTGTGGTGGTGTTGGTTTGGGGGTAAGAAGGAGGTTCTGGAAATTCGTACTACTTTGTACTAAATTTGGTAAAATTTTAATTGTAGGTGAACTGATAGAGTTTGAATCCTGAAACTTAGATTTAGGATCACTGTAGGGATGTTGGTTTGGGTTAAGTAAGAAATTTTTGAAATTCGTACTATTGTGTACTAAATTTGGTAAAATTTGAATTGTGGGTCAACCGATAAAGTAGGAATCCTGAAACTTGGATTTTGGATCACAGTGGGGGTGTATGATTGGGGTATGTAGGAGGTTTAGGAAATTGGTACAACTATGTACTAAATTTGTTACGATTTGAATAGCGGGTGCACCAATAGAGTTGGAATCCTGAAAATTGGATTTAGGATAACTGTGGGAGTGTAGAATGGGGTGTATAGGATGTTTTGGAATTAGTACTACTGTGTACAAAATTTGGTACAATTTGAATTGTGAGTTAACCTATGGAGTTGAAATCATGAAACTTGGGTTTATAAGTTTATAATATATAATAATATCTGAATACATAAGTATCTGTAAATATTTAAGTGTAACTCCCATATCCGAGTACATACCACAATATAATTGGTATCAACTTAAAGACCGATCCTCTTGGATATACTATCAACTTCTCGGCTCTATGTCCTTCAGGAGTAGTGGTCTAATTCCCTTCTCCATTGAACAATTCGAGATGTTTGGGCCATAATTGCGGCCTTTGAATCGACCAGAAAAACGGACAAAAATTAAGTATTTGGTCCATTTCATCCCCTAAATATTATCCGATATTTACCGAAAACAATAGGGGTATTCATTATGCCGAACCCATCCTACATGCACAATTTCGTGAAGATTGGTCCATAACTGTGCCTGTATCGTGTTTACAAAATTTAATAGACAGACGGACGGACTCACGGACACACATGTCTAGATCGACTCAGCTAGTCGAGATATGACGATCGGTATACTTAAAGGTGGGTGTAGGACCAATATTTCGCGGCGTTACAAACTCTTGGGGCTGCACAAAGCTATAGTACCCTGACAACATAGTTGTGTGAGTTAACCTATGGAGTTGAAATTATGAAACTTGGGTTTAGAATCACTGTCGGGGTGTAGGATTGGGGTATTTAGGAAGTTTTGGAAATTTGTACTAATGTGTACTAAATTTGGTACAATTTAAATTGAGGGTGAACCAATAGAGTTGGAATCCTGAAATTTTAATCTGGAATCATTGTGGGATGGTTGAACAGGGTACTTATGGAAATAATGTGTGCTAATTGGAAAATTTGGATTTGGTTGAACCTTTAGAGCTCGAATCATGAAATTTGGTATTAAATGGTACTCAAATTTAATTTATGGTCGATGTTAATACACGTTTAAATATTTTCTAGATTCGCTAACGAAGTTGCGGGCATATGCTAGTATTACCCTAAAGTAAGCAAAAATGCAGAATTATAGCCTCTTCGGTGGAAAAATTTTATAACACCGAAAAAGGAGTAATTTGGGGGCTTCGTCAAAAATCGTTTGGCCAAATCCATTTCGTTCGTCCGCCTAAATAACTGGTGCAAACGACAATTATCGAAGGTAGCAATCGATTACATCCAATCCTTGCACATCGTTATATTTCTTCGAATATGGAAATATTGGGCCACTTCCTTCGTTACCTCCCTCAAAAATGGTCTATATTTTGGAAAAAAATATAATTTAATATTAATATTTCGGTCTACTTCTCATAGTATATTTTACAACAGGGTCTCATATGCTGAGGGTATATATCTGTCCCTTATCGAATATATTATGATGCCAAAATGTCCAATTGGTTATAGGTGAAGTTTTTGAATTTGGATTTTTTTGCTATTCAAGTTCACCAAGGAAATGCTTTATAATTATGTTTTTGGCCATGGTTAAATCGTAAATCAAATACAATAAGTCTAGATTTTACAAATATTCTACAATAATGTCGTAGATTAGATTCTCAAAGACAAGAAATCGATATTTTCATCATTTTATATATTATCTTTTTCACTTTTGCTCAGGGAACCTTATATCTCCGAACTCTATTAAATTTCGTATAAAATTTCCTATAAATTGTAAAAGTGTCGGATTCATCTGAAATCTTTAACATAAATTTAATATCATTATACTAAACACAGAACGACTGGACAATAAACTCAATTTTTGTACCGATTTTAATCAACCGATTATGTACATCATGTGAATGCAAAAAAATCTCGTTTTGAGTGACAAAGAGGCGCATAAGGATTCGAAATAGAGTGATGATATGTTTTAT
Source organism: Musca vetustissima (assembly GCF_032173495.1). Lineage (NCBI taxonomy): Eukaryota > Metazoa > Arthropoda > Insecta > Diptera > Muscidae > Musca > Musca vetustissima. The sequence goes on along the minus strand of NW_026874082.1, from coordinate 142,860 downwards.
TAAAAAATCCTCATCGGTTGGCATATCATCTCAAAAATAAACTGCTATTTCCGCAAAGAAAAATGTTAAACGATTTCTTCATGGACTTTATGCTTATCATCGAAAAAAAGATGGTGTAATTGTCCCTTTGGAACTCTATATAGTCGCCAAGGGTTTCCACACCCCCAAAAATGTGTTATTGTATCAATTTTTTTTCTAGGCCAAAAATGATAGTATCGCAATTTTTGCCATATAAAACAATAATAATTAATTCTCTATGAATCTTTATGAAATAAAATAATGTTATCCTAACGATTTCACTTCTTATATTTTTTTAATTTTATATATTTACTTTATTATAATTACAATTAATTGTTCCTTGTAATCCAATTGAATAGATTACAATAGCAATTTGACATCTCTTGCTGATTAACGATAGATTTTTAATTCAAATTAAATGACACCAATTAATGGAAACAATAAGTGGGTTGAAAATATCAATTAATACGTGGAACGTAAATCAAAAAACATCAATGAAATTCATACAAACAAAATATGGACAGAAGAAAAATTTAAAAAAAAATGAAATCAACAATTTGAATGCAAAACTCAGAAACAACAACGAAACGCAGCAGTCGAATGAACGTACGATCAAAGAAAATGCAGCAATAAACACACCCACACTCACACAGTTTCTTATTTTCATTCATCAAAGGGTATGTAACAAACAGACAGACAAGGCAAGTATTTTGGTAAAAAAGTAGCGAGGTTTTGATACAATTTATTTTTTTTTGGAAAAATGACACATGTTAGTATACAAAATATCGAAGTAACGAGGATAAAAAACATAAAACCATTAGCGATATATTTATTATATGTATTTATTTCAAGGATACATTTTGTATCAGAAACGCTTTTGGAGAGTGAGTGATTAAAAACGAGATTGCTGGAAGGGAAATACGTAATAGCTAACGTCCCAGTCATACCTACACTAGAATCTTCTGGGCATTGACATTGAATAATAAGTTTATCAGGATAAAGGCGATGCAATACAGGATGTTGTAAAGGTGTTCTACTTATAAAGAATCCATAAAAATACTTCTATATGTAGAATAAATTTTTAGGTGTTACATACAGAAGATGTTTACAAAAATTCTACAGATAGATTCAATAGAATATTCTTGTTAATCCAATACGTTCTGATGAGATGAGAAGTTTTTCCATCCATAGAAAATGTTTTCCAATAATCGAAGGCTTATATTATTATTTTATTTTATGTTGTATGTAAAATACTGTAAAAAAAACTTGTAAACTTGTAAAAAAAAAACTTGTAATTTTTTTTATTACTCATACAAATCCCTATTAGACATCTTCTAATCATAGATGATCTACAGAATGCATTCCTTATAAAGACATAAAATTCCGTCAATTAGTGTGAATGAGAACCTTAAATATCGAATTAGGGCCTATCGGTATAAGATATCTTAAAACCTGAAGGAAGGTAGTAAAGTCGGACGGGCCGACTATATAATACCCTTCACCACTTTGGGTATATTCAACAGATGAATCCTAACCGACGACGCATTTTTAAAGGACCAGTAAAATGAAATTGGATCCATAAACATGTCATTCTGCAACCGATACTAAATTTTTCATTTGGTCAGATATAGAAGCTATATCTAAACGTGAACCGATTTCAGGAAACTCTACACACGTCATTCTAGGCCTAATTCATTACGCTGTTCCAAATTTCATGCAAATCGAAAGATATAAAGGGGCTTTGGTGGACCATTTACATTAAATCGGACGAAAATATATATGGGAGCTATATCTAAATCTGAACCGATTTTCACGAAACTTTACACACATCATTCTATACCTAATTCATTACGGTGTGCCAAATTGCGTGCACATCGAAAGATATATAGGGACTTTGGTGAACCATTCACATTAAATGCGACGAAAATATATATGGAAGCTATATATAAATCTGAACTGATTTTCAGGAAACCTAACACACATCATTCTAGACCTAATTCATTACGCTGTGACAAATTTCGTGCAAATCGAAAGATATATAGGGTCTTTGGTGCACCATTTACATTAAAACGGACGAAAATATACATGGGAGCTATATTTAAATCTGAACCGATTTTTAGGAAACTTTACACACATCATTCGATACCTAATTCATTACGCTGTGCCAAATTTCGTGCACATCGAAAGATATATATAGGACTTTGGTGCACCATTTACATTAAATCGGGAGGAAATATATATGGGAGCTATATATAAATCTGGACCGATTTTCAGGAAACTTAACACACATCATTCTAGACCTTATTCAGTACGCTGTGCCAAATTTCGTGCAAATCGAAAGATATATAGGTTCATTGCTTCACCATTTACATTAAATCGGACGAAAATATATATGGGAGCTATATTTAAATCTGAACCCATTTTTCCCAATTTCAATAGGGTTCGCCCTTGGGCCAAATAAGTGACCTATGCCGAATTTCATCCAAATCGGATCATAAACGCGACCTGTACTTTGTTCACAAAAATACATGGACGGACAGACGGACATGCGTAAATCGACTCAGAAAGTGATTCTATGCATATTCTCAAAAGGAATCCTATGTCTATCTCGTTTCCTTTTGCCTGTTCCAAAAGTATGCACAAAGACATAATACCCTGTACCACAGTGTGGTGAAGGGTATAAATATAATAAGGAAGACACCATTTTATGAGGTCTACCCTGAAATTAGAGTCAATATTTGTTTGTGGCTTTGGACCCTTAAACATGATAGAATAAACTCATTTTGTAAGTAGATTTTGAATACCCAACATAAAAAATAACAGACTAATTTTCTGAAAACATTCGCGAAATATTGCTAGCTTTTTTTCGGATTTTATTCCGATCACGAATGTATAAGCTGTATGAGGTCTCTGGTGAATATTTCGAGTATTTCTTATGGTGGGCATGGATCTTTAGATGGCCGTATGTATACTTAAGATATTTGGAATTCTTCTATATCTACAGAATGTTTCTTAGAGAAGACGTCTGAGTGGTCTCCCATCGAATCCTCTGCCCAAACTACCGATAGGTCTCACACATGTCTCATAAATACAATGACAGATATGCGATGTATTTAAGAAAGGCATTTTTTCGTTAAAAGGATTTAAATATTATATTTATATATTTCACTTTGATGTATTTTGAATGACCCCGTGTTTCCCGAATAGCTATTGCAGATATTCTAACTGGTTATCCCCATTGCATTCAGCATGTAAATAAAATCACATTAAAATCTGATTTACATCAAAATAAATCACAAGCATTCTTAATGGTGGAACACACCAACACGTTTGCACGTTTGGCATCGTGGACATAAGCAGGGAAAACTTGAAGCCCTTTACACTTTGTTGGAACACGCGCTTTGAGGGTTTGTTACATGTTTAAATATTAAAAAGCGCGGTTCATGCTTAAGGTTCATGCAAATGCCGAGTGATAGTTGTTGTTTAGCTATATTCTTTCCTTAAAACAAAACCATTGTTTTTTGTTTATGTTTCACATAAATATTCATGACTTTTTAATGCAGGGGAGCTATATTTGATGTTTCCATTACAACGTCAACTTGTTGAATGGATGTTCTCCCTCTCTTTAGTCTTATTAAGCAGCAACATAAAAATGCAAACAAAAATAAATATGAAAACATGAATGAGGTATTGCTCGTCTCTAAGTGTCTAGGGTCATCGCAATTCATTGCATTCTGATTAGACAGGGCCAGAGCCCAGTTTAATACTGTTATCCACTTTCACCATGAAAAAAAAAAACATCCACCTGATTTGCATCGTTTTATCCTGGTCTCCATCCATGCTGTAATTTTGCCACAAGGATTTGCTTTTTTGTTTTGTGCCCGGTAATTCATCAGCTGTCGCTTGTAATGTTTTTGCTAGGGGAATAGAGTTTTTTTTTGTTTCAAGATTTCCAACAAACACAAGTTAAAAGCAACAACATCAACAACTGAAAAATCAAATGGTATAGAGGGCTTAAACAGCCACAGACGAAGCAGTTTGCTTTCCCCAACAGATGAAACAAAAAAAGCAACAAAAATGCAATTAAAAAACAAAATGCAAAAGACTTTAACCCCGCTGGCGGGTTTAACTTAGAAATAAAATTCAACTCCAGGTGTTATTATATGCCTTTACCACTTAAACAGAAAGGAGGAAGAAGAAGACGAAAAACAAAAACAAAACATAAAATGAGCAGGAAGAACACAACATATTTAGCAGAGGTTAACAAAACGAACGTCGAAACACGCAGCATGAAACCAACGAACCATCCAAACCGACCACACAACCATTCATTCAAACGCGCACAAGCATTTCATATAGTTTTTTTTTTTGATTTTGTTTTTTGTTGTTGTCAGAAGATGATTTTAAGTTTTTTAGACTTACTACATAGACAGACGATGAGGGAACCGAAAGACTTGATCCTGAGCCACCTCTTGCACCGAAACCATATGCCTAGTATAAGTGAGTTTAGAATTGTTTATGTATGAGTAAAATTGAATTATTGTTGAATAAAAAAATTATGTTTAAGAATATTTTTTGTTGTTGTTGGAATTGGAAGCTGGTTAATACAAGTATGAGATTTAAAGGGGTCAGTTGCTATAACAATATAATTATAATTTACAAATTAAATATTTAATGTATAAGGTATTCGGATAAGATGTACATCTTCTCATAGAAGAACTAAAAATTTGTTGATAGAAGAGCATTTTAACATTTTCTCATAGAAGAGCTACAAGACTTCTCATAAATAAGATGTAAATCTTCTCAAAGAAGAGTTGAAAGTTTTCTGATAGAAGAACTGAAGGGTTTTTGATAGAAGAGCTGTAGGTCTTCTCATAGAAGAGCTGCTGTAGGTCTTCTCATAGAAGAGCTGCTGTAGGTCTTCTCATAGAAGAGCTGATATAGGTCTTCTCATAGAAGAGCTGCTGTAGGTCTTCTCATAGAAGAGCTGCTGTAGGTCTTCTCATAGAAGAGCTGCTGTAGGTCTTCTCATAGAAGAGCTGCTGTAGGTCTTCTCATAGAAGAGCTGCTGTAGGTCTTCTCATAGAAGAGCTGCTGTAGGTCTTCTCATTGAAGAGCTGCTGTAGGTCTTCTCACTGAAGAGCTGCTGTAGGTCTTCTCATTGAAGAGCTGCTGTAGGTCTTCTCATAGAAGAGCTGCTGTAGGTCTTCTCATAGAAGAGCTGTAAGTCTTCTCATAGAAGAGCTTTAGGTCTTCTCATAGAAGAGCTTTAGGTCTTCTCATAGAAGAGCTTTAGGTCTTCTCATAGAAGAGCTGTAGGTCTTCTCATAGAAGAGCTGTAGGTCTTCTCATAGAAGAGCTGTAGGTCTTCTCATAGAAGAGCTGTAGGTCTTCTCATAGAAGAGCTGCTGTAGGTCTTCTCATAGAAGAGCTGTAGGTCTTCTCATAGAAGAGCTGTAGTTCTTCTCATAGAAGAGCTGTAGTTCTTCTCATAGAAGAGCTGTAGTTCTTCTTATGGAGGAGCTGTAAGTCCTTTTATTAAAGAGCTGTAGGCCTTCTTACTGAAGAGCTGAAGGTCTTTTCATAGAAAAGCTGTGGGTCTTCTCATAGAAGAGATGTAGGTCTTCTCATAGAAGAGCTGTAGGTCTTCTCATAGAAGAGCTGTAGGTCTTCTCATAGAAGAGCTGTAGGTCTTCTCATAGAAGAGCTGTAGGTCTTCTCATAGAAGAGCTGTAGGTCTTCTCATAGAAGAGCTGTAGGTCTTCTCATAGAAGAGCTGTAGGTCTTCTCATAGAAGAGCTGTAGGTCTTCTCATAGAAGAGCTGTAGGTCTTCTCATAGAAGAGCTGTAGGTCTTCTCATAGAAGAGCTGTAGTTCTTCTTATGGAGGAGCTGTAAGTCCTTTCATTGAAGAGCTGTAGGCCTTCTCACAAAAGAGCTCTAGGTCTTCTCATAGATAAGATGCAAATCTTCTCGTAGAACTAGATAGAACTAAAAATTTTCTGATAGTAGAACTCTACATCTTCTCATAGATGAGTTGTAATTCTTCTCATAGAAGAGTTTAAAATCTTCTGATAGAAGAGCTATAGGACTTCTCATAGAAGAGCTGTAGATCTTCCCGTAGAAGAACTGAAGGTCTTCTCAAAGACGTTATATCTAAAGAATAGACAAGACCATCTTATAGATGTTCTCATGCCTTCATACAGAATGTTTTATTATCTTCCTACAGAAGATCAAAGGAACGCTCTGTAGAAGTGTGAGGATCTTCATATAGAATATCTATGGAATTACTCCTCTCCTCATTGAAAATTTCAGAAGATCACAATATCTCCCTATGAAGATCTCCATATACTCGAATGGAAGTCTACAGAGTCTTATATTTGGAAGGCGTTAGGGTCCCATAGAAAATCACAAATTCTTCTCATAGGCGCACGAAGAACATTCTAATATAAGACAACTTATACAGGTTTTGGTTATTACAATCCATTCTCATTTTCAAAAAGTAAGATCCAATTATCCATATACAATATGGCGTATACACTATGACAGTGTGTATACGCTCAGGTGGTATTGGGAATATGGGTGAAATAATAAATTTCTATGGTATTAAATATTAAATTTTATTTTTTATTTATGATTTTTTTTTAAGTATTTATATGATGCGATTTTTTTTTGAATGATTAAACTTATATTTACTTCTATTATTTGAAAATGATAAAAATTCTCAATAACAACAACTTGTTGCTATTTATTTTTGTAGTAATAACCATAACCATCCTTTAGAGATATGGCAACAAAATCACATAAACTAATCCTTTACGTCAAGGTTGTTAAAATAATAAATACACAGTCAACAGGAGTTAACAAAAACAGACTTGAGAAAAAGGACATTGTAACTCATTTCAGTAAATTACCTTTTGAGTGCAAGGATAAGGCAAGTCCTTTTTTATTTTCTCAGGCCCACAAAGTAAATTGTAAATGGACCCTTTTAAATCTCATGGCTTGTATAGTCTCCAAATCTCCTCATGAATTAGTTTTGGGTTTTTGTGTGTTTTGTATGATTTACAAAAATGAAAGAGCCAGAGAGTGAGGAATATGTAAGTGTGTACAACAATCGTATATATTTGGTTTTTATATTACCGTGTGATTATGAACAAGTGTTTAGGTATTAGTGTTATTAGAGTGTGTGTGAATAGGGTAAAGGATGTTTGTTTTCAAATCATTGTATGTGCTTGTGTTTGTAAAGTGTTTTATTTTAAAAAGGGATTTTTGATTTTATTTATTGTGTAGATTGTTTTAATTTTTTTTCTCAAAGCGGAAGGATATAAAGGAAATGAGTTAATTTAAAAATGGATATTAGGATTGTATTTTTTTATTTTCCTCCTTTGTCATAGAAATAATCATACACGAAATGAAAATGTACTAAACTTAATAGACGTTGAGAAATAAAAAAAGTAGAATTTAATGAAAAATATTTTATGTTCGTTTGATTGTTATCGACTACTATTAAAAAAATACTGTATATTCAAAAAATATTTATATGATTATATTTTTCACTAATATTACATTAAGCCGTGATTGTGTTTGTTTATTTCGCAGATGTTGCATGTGTTTGCAATTTGCTGAAATATAATTTTGAATGTATGGTATTTTATGAATATTTTTATACCCTCCATACTATGGTGGAGGGTATAAAAATATATAAATTTTGTCATTCCGTTTGTAACTCATCGAAATATTCATTTCCGACCCTATAAAATATATATATTCTTAATCAGGAAAAAATTCTAGGACGATCTAGCCATGTCCGTCTCTGTCTGCAGGCAGGTCAAGTTCCATGTCCGTCCGTCCGTCTGTTGTAATCACGCTATCTTCTGAAGGAATTGAGATAGGGTGCTGAAATTTTGCATAGGGTTGCCTTTTGTCTACAGGCAGGTCAAGTTCGAAAATGAGATATATATGTCCATGTTTAGGCATAACTCCCATATAACAGTACGCCACAATTTTCGGTATTTTGGGGTTCTTGGGCGCGTTTTTCAACCGAATACCCTGAAATTTGATACATTGCGTTCTTATTGGGTACTACCCACAAAAAACTATAAATATAGGTCCACTTTTTCTGGTAGCCCCAATATAACGGTACCTCCTAATTTTCAGTATTTTGGGGGTTTTGATCGTATTTTTCACCGAATTGGCTGTAATTTAGTATTTCGAGTTCTTAATAGGTACAAAATCTCTCCACTTAAAATTATAAATATAGGTCAATTTTTTGGGATATCCCCCATATAAGGGTACCCCCAATTTTCGGTATTTTGGGGTTCTTGAGCGCGTTTTTCAACCGAATACGTTGAAATTTGGTACAAATCTCAAATCTCTCCACTTAAAATTATAAATATAGGTCAATTTTTTCGGATATCCCCCATATAAGGCCACCCCCCAATTTTCGGTATTTTGGGGTTCTTGAGCGCGTTTTTCAACCGAATACGCTGAAATTTGGTACATTGGGTTCTTAATAGGTTCCAAATCTCTCCACAAAAAATATGAATTTAAGTCAATTTTTTCGGATATCCACCATATAAGGGCACCCCCAATTTTCGGTATTTTGAGGTTCTTGAGCGCGTTTTTGAACCGAATTTGCTGCACTTTGGTATTGTGTAGTCGTATATGGTAATAAATCTCCCTACCAAAAATTATTAATATTCGCCCCCTTTTTGGGGTGGTCCCCATATAACCCCCTTTTTTATATTAAAATAGTTATCAGATTTGTTCCGCGTTTTAAGTTTGGTTCTATGACTCTTTTGTAATCATTTCACCTGCGGAGGATAGAGAGATACAAAATTAGAACGTAAGGTTCGATAATGAACTATAGTCGCATTTAGACCTAGCCCCTGATTGGAGGTTCCAGAAGGAGTGGACCGATATTCCCCATCTTCGAATTTGAACTAAACTAGGATGAAATAATAAGATGAGCAAAGTTCGGATGAAATCTAAAATTTCTGAAACGGATTTGATAAACCAAGCTTAGTAAAATCGGAAACTGCAATCCCTTTATTGATAGCGGATTTGACCTAGAATTTATAAACAAAAATTCGATCAAAAGGAATTTTAAATTTTCTGAAAATGATTCGATCGAAAGCACTTGGGGTTTGAACCCAATATTTCCATGAGGCACTTTTTTGATGGTATACCCTAATTAGCTTTAAGGCTGGTGGGGTAATGATTTACCAAAAAGAGTGGTGGGGATCACAACCCCAAAGGTCATTAACGATTGTAGTCCTCAAGGATAGAATTCGTGAACCCATCGTATACATAACTTTTTCATGAATATATTATGGAACCAGTGAGCGGCGCAGTATAGTTGGACGGAGCCGACCATACGATACCCTACACAACTCCCACGGATGTTTTTTCCGGGCCTGGGCATTATTTCGTGATATTTGCACCCTCTTACCCGATTAGAGGTCAACAGCACTTTTTCCATACTCCGACATATTTTCCAAATATTAGTAATATTCAGTATAGCGCTTCTAATTACTTTTCCAGATTCCCTTCGCTGTGGGTTGTGTTGTGATGTTTAAGAGTTTGGTTCATTTCATCCCAAAATTACTATCTGATCATCGCCGAAAATGGTAGGCCTTCTCCTTGACCATAACTGAACCTCATGGAAAATTTCAAAGCCCATTACCACCGATCTCTAGTGTGGTAATGGGCTACTAAATAATATATGAATACGTAAGCACCTGTAAATATTTACGTGTAACTTCCTCATCTGAGTACATGCGACCATATAATTGGTATCAATTTAAAGGTCAGCCACTCCTCTTGGATATACTATCGACTTCTCGGATATTTGTCCATCAGGAGTAAATATATAATCTATAGAAAACTAATTTTGTAATTTTTCACACAGAAGTCGGGGTCCATTTGACCCACTAAATATTGACCGATTTTTATTAAAACAAGCATGCTTATTCTTTGGCCCGATCCCCTTCTCTATGTAAAATACGAGATGTTTGGACCGTAATTGCGGCCTCTGGAGCGACCAGAAAATCAGACAAAAATAAAGTTTTTGGTCCATTTTATCCCTTAAATACTAACCGATCTTTGCCAAAAACAATAGGGGTCTTCATTGGCCAGAAGCTATCCTGCATGCAAATTTTCATGAAGATTGGTCCATAACTGTGGCCTGCATCGTGTTTACAAATTATAATGGATAGTTATCTGATTTGTTCACACATGTCTAGATCGATTCTGCTAGACGAGATATGACGATCGGTATACTTAAAGGTGTGTCTAGGACCAATATTTCGTGGCGTAAACATTAGATCATTTTTCTATGAAAATCAAATTAAAATTCAAAGTTTTATGCAAGTTCTAGCAATAAATTTCAGATTACAATATGCCCAAATCAGATTACTTCAATTTGTTCACGATTTTTTTCAATTCTCCCAGTTTATTTTTTAAAGTCGCCATTAAGAACAATTTCCTATTTTAATCCCATTCGGGACATTTTTTATTATTAGCTTATTGCAGATTGAAATTCATTTTTCTTCTACTGCAAAAAACATGTTTTCATTAACTGTGCATTGGTAATAAACTGAAAACCATTACCACAACATGTAATGCCCTTTCTATCGTTGAATAGTTCTGATTTTTTTTTTGCAGCGGCATGTTTATAATGAGCGATGACAGAATCAATTGTTTTGTAAATGATATGGTTATTAGCTTGTGTATGTATAAATATATGTGTTTAAATACATACACACTTCTATTGTTTGCCAATAAATCATTTCAATTCATACAAACAATCACGGCTTAATAAAAATCAAATTAAAAATGGCACAAAAAACAAAATCATTACGAACAACAACAACAATTGAAAAATTTCAAATAATAAAATAAAAAAATAATAGATTCCAAATGAACCCTTGTATGAAATAAAAACAAATAAATATTAAATATTATCCTTCAATTGTTTGTTTATAGTTTTCTTCTTCTTTCCATTTCCTTGCCATTACTCGCTCCCTTCATTGTCAAGGGCATTGAGCAAGCAATGCAATTCATATCCATCACCACCCAACCCAACATCATTGCATCCATTTCAGAGGCATTGCCTGCCTCCACATGCAATCATTTATAAACACAGACACCGAATATAAATTACAACTTACCGTAGGCGGCGATAGATTTATGGTTGAGCCACGTCTCTCCTGTGGTCCTATGCTGGAGTGGCGACGCGTTGGCAGACCACTGCCCGGTGTACCACCCGGCGATGAGGCGCACGATGGTGCAATACGTATTTTGGGTGTCATTAGCGTATTGTCCGAGAGCCGTCGATTCGGGAATGCATTGGCGACGCGCAAAAAATTGCTATCCGGCGATGATGGTGAACAGCCAAACCACCAGCCACCCAACATGCCAGAGCCTATTGAGAGACAACATTAATGAAATATTTATTTATTATGAACATTTGTATTGGTCTGGATAAATATTTGCAAATAACAATGGCATGGAGATTTCAACTATTCATTATGGAATTTGTTCGGTATGACCTTTAAGCGTAATCAATTTAATAGGAATAAATTCATTTAATTCTGTTGATTTTAAATCGACACGATTGCTTATGGATCAATAGTATTGATCATGAATCAATATATTGATCACGGATCAATAGTCTTAATCATGGAAAATTATTGTAGGTTATTTATCAATACACATATCATTCGATGGACTATTTATACCCTTCACCACACTGTTGTTGTTTTAGCAGATTGTACTGCTATGTATCTTTCTATTTTCTTTAACCTGGTTCTGCCTCTAACTCCAAGTTCAGGAAGTCTGCGACCTGTATTGGTTGAGTCCAGAGGGAAGATGGGGTTAGGTGAGTTGGTTTGGCTGGGCAGTTGAACAGATGTAGCATGTCATGTGGTCCGTTACCACATGCCGAGCAGACATTGTCGACCTCTCCATCAATTCGTGCTCAATAAGAATTGACGCGGCTACACCATTCAGATCTCAGTTGTGCCAAGACCATTCTAGTTTGTCGAGGTAGCTGCTGCTCTTCTGCAGCTATCAAAGGCGGATGGTCTCCGAGGATGGTATTCAAACGATATTCTTGAACTGCTTCCTCAACTGCGTCCGTGTGAATACGATTCAATCCTGCTTGATAGGCCTGTTGTTCACCACACTGTGGCACATGGTATTATGTCTTTGTGCATATGTTTGTCACAGGCAAAAGGAAACGAGATAGACACATGGTTCCTTTTGAGAATAGGCATAGAATCACTTTCTGAGTCGATTTACGCATGCCCGTCTGTCCGTCAATGTGAACAAAGTACAGGTCGCATTTACGATCCGATTTGCATGAAATTTGGCATATGTCACTTATTTGGCCCAAAGACGAACCCTATTGAAATTGGGAAAAATCGATTCAGATTTAGATAGAGCTCCCATATATATTATCGTCCGATTTAATGTAAATGGTGCACCAAAATCCCTATATATCCTTCGATTTGCACGAAATTTGGCACAGCGTAATGAATTAGGTCTAGAATGATGTGTGTTAAGTTTGCTGAAATCGTTGAAATCGTTTCAGATTTAGATATAGCTTCTATATCTGACCGAATGAAAAAATCAGTATAGGTTGCAGAATGACATGTTTATGGATTCAATTTCATTTTACTGGTCCTTTAAAAATGAGACGTTTGTTAGGATTTATCTGTTGAATATACCCAAAGTGGTGAAGGGTTTCATATAGTCGGCCCCGTCCGACTTTACTACTTTCCTTACTGGTTTATTTATAAATGCGCCAATAGTCGTTTATCTATCAAGGATAAAAACTTTTTCATAATTGGCGCCTCCTTTTTTAATCAATTTAGCAAATAATAAATTTTAAATCTAATTTTGCATTTCCATTATTTGGAAATCTTACAATTCTTCATTAAAATCGTTCATTCTTCGAACAGCATGACAACTTTAAACAGGCATAAAAGGTTACTTTCCTTTTGTTCGATTTCCATGGAAACTGCTAATATGATTACAATAAATTCATCTAACGAGTCTGCCTACCAGCCTGATTAAGAGGTTTTTTCTGGGACTAATTATTGGGTGGTGTCGGCCTGTCATATGGCCAGCACCCATACCACAAATACCTGTCATTGAATACACCCCCACCCAGTCAATCCATTGATGTTGACAAACTACTAGTTGTGATGAAGTTAAACAGATAAATGTCAATTATCTCATTTTAATTTGCTGAATAGCTGACATGTCATACATAGTATGTGGTTGTTTGTGTGCGTGTGTGTGTGTGTGTCTATTAGATATCATAAATATTCGGAAAAGTTACAATTTACAAAATGCTTGTTGTCGACATAATTAATTTTCAAGTTTTACCCGAAGGGTATATAAGGGATAACAAATTCATGGAGTCCGCATTCCCCACCATACCCTCCGCTTATCTCTTTCACTTCATTGATTGTATGTATTACACAAGTTTCCAACTAACTTTTGTATATATAATTTTACCGAGCACTCTTTTTGTGTAGCACTTAATTTAGGCTTGTGTTCGTGTGTGTGTGTGCTTCGTTTGTGTAGGTTAGACAGCCAGTTAGGCTGGATGCCTGACAACCCCCAAAACATCAAAGTCTTTATCTTTATTAACATCCCTACTTAAAGCATCTTCATTAACATACAATTATTTATTAACCAAGGTCACGAAAGTTTTAGACACACCCACATACACACACTCACACGTACACACTTAATATTACAAAGTTTGTTAATATTACCTCCAGAATTCTTTCTGGCCATATCTTCGGCACTGGATGTTTTACGCTGATCAATGCGCAAATTGGGTATATTAAAGGGTGGTATCGCATTCATATTATCTGTCGAATACTGATGACGCAGTGTTCGATGCCGTTCCGGTGATGACATTGAAAGGTTTTCCATTTTCAAGCGGGTCTTTTGTTGGCGATCGATACTATCCAAAAATGCATGAATTGCCTGTGGCGGAAAGATAGATAAGGATAAAAGAGAAAAGAAAAATAACTATTAATTTCGTGGGAAATTTATAAAATATTCAAACATTTATATTTTTAAGACATTTTAAAGAAAATTTAATGATGAGAAAAAATTAATGATTTAATTTTTAAAATATTTTCATTTCGATTATTTATAAAGTTCGACTTTTTATAACTTAGTTGGCCGCCTTATCGTATAGGTTGTATTTTGAATCGGATTTATGATGACGTTCAGAGTAGATATAACCAGCAAAGAGAGGATCAAAGTCGAATGTGACTAGAGTGTTGGTCTGTCATGACAATGGGACAGCCGCAGGGACTTCGGTGTACAATTTAGATGAAATCGTTCGAAAATACAGCTCGGTCTAGTCTTAATTGGTTACGGTGTGCGATTTTTTTCAACAATTCAACAAATATTGTACATTTGGAGTAATTTTTTGCCAAACTTGATCGAAAAAATACATAGGAGCTATATCTAAATCTGAATTGATTTAAACACGATTTTATAAATATCATCCTGGGCTCCATTTGGTACGATGTGCAATATTTCGTCTATATCGGACAAAAGTTGCGCATTTGGGGCACAATTGTACGAAAATTTGGGTAGCTCCATACATTAAATAAAATCGTTAGAGATTATCCACGAAGTTCATTTTTCACTCTAGATCTGTGCCTTGTGAAGGCTAACCTGAGTTAGTTTATACTAATTTTAGTACGTTTTGTTCCTACCAGCCTATTGGTTCCCTGATGCGTCAAATACTTATAATCAATCTATAATAAAATGGAGCTATATCTAACTTTCAACCGATTTTCACGAAACTTGGCACCCATCATTCTGGACTAAATTTACATTAAATCGGACGAAAATATATATGGGAGCTATATCTAAGTCTGGAGAGATTGGACTTGGCAGACATCACTCTAGGCTCGGTTCAGTACGTTATGCCAAATTTCGTGCAAATCGAAGGATATATAGGAACTTTGGTGCACCATTAACATTTAATCGGACGAAACTATATATGGCAGCTATATCTAAATCTGGACCGATTTTCTCGAAACTTTATATGGGAACTATATCTAAATGTGGACCGATTTTCTCGAAACTTGGCAGACATCATTCTAGGCTCAATTCAGTACGTTATGCCAAATTTGGTGCAAATCGAAATATATATAGGGACTTTGGTGCACCATTTACATCAAATCGGACGAAAATATATATGAGAGCTATATCTAAACCTTGACCGATTTTCACGAAACTTGACCGACATCACTCTAGGCTCGATTCAGTACATTATGCCAAATTTCGTACAAATCGAAGGATATATAGGGACTTTGGTGCACTATTTACATGAAATCGAACGAAACTATATATGGGAGCTATATCTAAATCTGGACCGATTTTCTCGAAACTTTATATGGGAACTATATCTAAATGTGGACCGATTTTCTCGAAACTTGGCAGACATCATTCTAGGCTCAATTCAGTACGTTATGCCAAATTTGGTGCAAATCGAAATATATATAGGGACTTTGGTGCACCATTTACATCAAATCGGACGAAAATATATATGGGAGCTTTATCTAAACCTTGACCGATTTTCACGAAACTTGACCGACATCACTCTAGGCTCGATTCAGTACATTATGCCAAATTTCGTACAAATCGAAGGATATATAGGGACTTTGGTGCACTATTTACATGAAATCGAACGAAACTATATATGGGAGCTATATCTAAATCTGGACCGATTTTCAAATTTGGTGCAAATCGAAACATATATAGGGACTTTGGTACACCATTTACATTTAATCGGACGAAACTATATATGGGAGCTATATCTATATCTGGACCGATTTTCTCGAAACATGGCAGACATCACTCTAGGCTAAATTCAGTACGTTATGACAAAATTTGGTGCAAATCGAAATATATATAGGGACTTTGGTGCACCATTTACATCAAATCGGACGAAACTATATATGGGACCTATGTATAAATCTGGACCGATTTTCACGAAACTTCATTCTAGGCTCAATTCAGTACGTTATACTAAATTTCGTGCAAATCGACAGATATACAAATCGGACGAAACTATATATGGGACCTATGTATAAATCTGGACCGATTTCTCGAAACTTGGCATACTTCACTCTAGGCTCGATTCAGTACGTTGTGCCAAATTTCGTGTAAATCGAAACTATATATGGGAGCTATATATAAATCTGGGCCGATATTTACGAATCTTGGCAGACATCATTCTAGGCTCAATTCAGTACGTTATACTAAATTTCGTGCAAATCGAAAGATATATAGGGATTTTGGTGCACAATAGGGAGCTATATCTAAATCTGAACCGATTTTTCCCAATTTCAACAGGGTTCGTCCTTGGGCTAAACAAATGAGCTGTGCCAAATTTCATCCAAATCGGATTATAAATGCGACCTGAACTTTGTTTACAATTTAACAACAACAGACGGACGTACGGACATGCATAAATCGACTCAGAAAGTGATTCTAGGCATATTCTCAAAAGGAGCTATGGATCTATCTCGTTTCCTTTTGCCTGTTACAAACATATGCACAAAGACATAATACCATGTACCACAGTGTGGTGAAGGGTATAAAAATTGTAGTAGTAGTTCTACAGATCTCATGTGGTCCATTTTAGGGAATTCTACAGAAATATTGCCAATTAAAGACCTCCTTTAAAAGGAAGATATTCTACAAGATTTTTGCATATATGAGCTCTTATTGGACTTTAAAAAATGCAATTTTCTTCAATTTCACAACTTCTCCTTCCTTTTGTTAGATTAGATTTGTTAGAGAAGATTTTTTAAGGACCAATACTGGTGTGGATTTGTTATAAAATATTTTTTTCAAGGACCTATACCTGTGAGAATTTTTTCTAGGTCCAATACTGTCGTGGATATTTAAAGAAGGTGTATTCAAAGGGCCGATACAAGTGGGAATCTTTTCATGCGCCAATATTGGCATGGATTTTTAATGAAGCTTTTTGCAAGTATTAATACGTTGTGCATTTTTTAGGGACCAATACTTGTGTGGGTTTTTATACCCTACACAACTATGTTGTCAAGGTATTATAGCTTTGTGCAGCCCCAAGAGTTTGTAACGCCGCGAAATATTGGTCCTAGACCCACCTATAAGTATAACGATCGTCATATCTCGACTAGCTGAGTCGATCTAGACATGTGTGTCCGTCCGTCTGTCCATTATAATTTGTAAACACGATACAGGCCACATTTATGGACCAATCCTCCTTTAAAAGGAAGATATTCTACAAGACTTTTGCATATATGAGCTCTTATTGGTCTTCTAAAAAAATCCATTTTCTTCAATTACACACCTTCGCCATTAGCCCTCCTCAAGGAAGACACTTTAAAAGGGAAAAAATACTATAATTAAGCTGTGGCCGGCCACATGATGATGTTTCAATTAATTGCACTACACTTTTTTACCCTTTCACCACAATTCGTAAGAATCGTTTTATTAAAAACATTTCGATTGCCAACTTAATAAGTGGCTGGCTGGCACCCTGACTTACTGGTTTTCTGACTTATTGACCTTTGCAATGCAATTTAATTTACGTTGCGCGCGATGGCATATTATCGCGGCGTTTAATGTAGCGTAAAACTGCACCATTTCAATTTATGCAATAAAAATGAGATTGAACCATTGACATATTCATGCTTATTATGGCACACCTTCACACATACATACTCTCAGACATTCACACATTTCTACTTACCTCCAGTAAAAAGCAATATTGATCCAAATTCAAGTGCGGATTGATGGTGTGCGGTATCAGCAAGGGCAACACATTATTGGCAACCGCTTCCGTTGTTAAGCCATATGCAGAATCGCAAAATAGCCTTTGATAAATACCTGTAAGGATAGATGACAAGACGCGGGAGAGAGACAGAGCAGAAAATAAGAGAAATACACACACATAAACATAATGGGATAAATTACAAAAATAAAGTACATAGTAAAAGATGAAAACAAAATGTCTGATCCATGAAATATCCATGCATTACGACACCCTCCCATCACATACACAGAAAACTCATGGGAAAATCATCGTTTCGATTGCATATTTATTTGCCACCTCTCGACACATGAAGCTGGTTGATGAAATAAATCGCGGGCAATGCAAAACGGAGAAAAAAGAAACACAGCGGATGCATGCCTGAATAAATACTTACGCACTGAACGCATAATTAAATCTGGATCCGGTATTTCGACACCAGCAAGTATCGTCAGTATTTCCTCTGTGACCTGATGCCGTTATCGCCGCCGCCGCCGCAAATAATCGTAAAATATGCATAACGAGAAGAAGGGGAGAAAGGATACAAAAAAATATGCAAATGAAAATGTACATCCATGAGCAACCAAAATGATTAATGAAGAGCATATTTATGTATGTGGATAAAAGATGAAAATAAAACAACAACAACAACGAAATAAATGAATGCAAGTGAAAATTAATTGTGTGTATGTATGTGGGTTTCGATGATTGGTAATATTATCAGGTAAAGTTATAAGAGAAAACGAAGCATACTGTTTAATGACGAGATTTAAATTACTCAATCTTCAATTGAGAAAGAATATTTTTTTCAAGGGGTAGAACAGGCGTGGATTTTTAACGAAGATGTTTTCAAGGACTAATACATGCGTGGAATTTTTTAGAGACGATTTTTTTTCAAGGACCAATAAAGGAGAGGTTTTGCAATGATGATTTTGTAAAGAATATTTTAAAGGGTCATCAAAGTGTGGATTTTTAAAAGAATATATTGAAGGACCATCAAAGCGTGTATTGTTAAAAAAAATATATTTTCAAGGATCAATAAAGCAGTGGATTTATGATGCATTGGCTTTATGATTCTAGGACCAATAAAGGCCCGGATTTTTTAAAGAATATTTTCAAGTACCATCAAAGCTTGGATTACTAAAATAATATTTTAAAGACCATTAAAGCGTGGATTTTTTCAAGGACTAATACAGTGTGGAATTTTTTAGAGACGATTTTTTTTTCAAGGACCAATCATGTAGAGGTTTTGCAATGAAGATTTTGTAAAGAATATTTTTAAGGGTCATCAAAATGTGGATTTTTTAAAGAATATTTTGAAGGACTATCAAAGCGTGGATTGTTAAAAAAATATTTTCAAGGACCAATAAAGCATTGGCTTTATGATGCATTGACTTTATCATTCCAGGACAAAAAAAGGCCTGGATTTTGTAAAGAATATTTTCAAGTACCATCAAAGCGTGGATTTTTAAAAGAATATATTTAACTAATACAGTATAGATTTTTTCAAGGACCAATACAGCGTGGATTTTTTAAAGAAGATTTTTGTAAGGAACCATACACCATACAGATTTTTTCCAGGACCAATACAAACGTGATTTTTTCAAGGACCAACACTGTCAGGCGTGATTTTTTCAAGAACAAATACTGTCATGGATTTGTTAGAAAAGATTTTTTCAAGGACCAATACTGGCATGGATTTCTTATAGATTTTTTCAAGGACCAATACTGACATGGATTTGTTAGAGAATATTTTTTAAGGACCAATACTGGTGTGGATTTGTTATAAAATATTTTTTTCAAGGGCCAATACCAGTTAGAATTTTTTCTAGGTCCAATACTTTTTTTAAAGAAGGTGTATTCAAAGGGCCGATACAAGTGGGAATCTTTTCATGAGCCAATATTGGCATGGATTTTTTAAAGAAGATTTTTGCAAGGATTAATACTTTGTGCATTTTTTAGGGACCAATACTTGTGTGGATTTTTATACCCTACACAACAATATTATCAGGGTATTATAGTTTGTGCAGCCCTAAGAGTTTGTAACGCCGCGAAATATTGATCCTAGACCAACCTATAAGTATACCGATCGTCATATCTCGACTAGCTGAGTTGATCTAGACATGTGTGTTCGTCCGTCCGTCAGTCCGCCTGTCCATTATAATTTGTAAATACGATACAGGCCACAGTTATGGACCAATCTTCACGAAATTTTGCATGTAGGATGGGTTCTGACCAATGAAGACCCCTATTGTTTTTGGTAAAGATCGGTTAACATTTAGGGGATGAAATGGACCAAAAACTTTATTTTTGTCCAATTTTCTGGTCGTTTCAGAGGCCGCCATTATGACCTGAACTTCGCGAAACTTTACATGGGGAAGGGGATCGGGCCAAAGAATAAGCATGCCTATTTTGATAAAGATCGGTCAATATTTAGCGGGTCAAATGGACCCTGAATTTTGTGTGAAAAATTACAAAATTTTTATTCAGGAGTAAATACTCCTGAAGGACATAAGCCCGAGAAGTTAATAGTATATCCAAGAGGAGTGGTTGACCTTTAAATTGATACTAATCATATTGTCATAGGTACTCGGATGAGGGAGTTACACTTAAATATTTACAGGTGCTTACATATTCATATATTATTTAGTAACCTATTACCACACTTTAGGGTGGATATATTGCCTGATCGCTTTGAAATGTTCCATGAGGTTCCAGTTATGGTCAAGGTCAACGTCTTAAATGTTAGGTGACGATCAGATAATAATTTTTCTGATGAAGTGGACCAAAAATTTAATTATTTGTACTTTTTGAGTCGAAAGCCGAACATCACAACACAACCTACGGTGAAGGAAATCTGGACAAGTAATTAGAAGGGGCTGTACTGATTATTAGTAGTATTTTCCGACCTCTAGCCAGTCAAAAGTGTGCAAATATCGCAAAATTTTGCCCAACCTCAGAGTATAGAACCACAGAAAGTTAGATTTTCATGGAAGTTGTGTAGGGTATCATATGGTGGGCCCCGTCCGACTATACTGCTCCGCTCACTGGTTCTTTATATGCGCTTTTGCCCATCGCATGTGACTTCAAATTAAAACCACTGTGTTGGCACATGATTTGTCGATATTCTTAATTAAATAAAAATCCGATTTGAAATTCCACATACATGCATACAATTTCACAATTCACAAGATGTTAATATTTCCAAAAATTAACCACATGACCACAATTCTGAAAGGCAATGCATCGCATCGTATCACATTGATTGATCGCTTATTCGACTGGTACATTTCAAGAATGTCCAATATGAGAATGCACATTTCGACAATAGGTTCTACTGACATTTTATATTTAACAGTTATTTACAGAATTTCAATAGTAAAGGGAGCATTGGTGGCGTATGAATTATGCCAGAGCTTATACGCAGTATAATATGTGGCGTATGAGTTATGACAGCACATATATATGCAATGTTGTACGCTCGAATGAACAAAATTGACTATTGAAAATAATTGTTCAGTATTTATTTGTTGTTTATTTAGAATAATTCTCGAATTTTCTGCAAATGAAAAGTATTAAAAATGTATATAACATTGCTTAGATACTTCAAGGACATCGCAATATATTTCTGTTGCTCAACATGGTAAGCAAACGGAAATCTTTATTCAATTGCACACATACACACACACAAATCATACATATTCGTATTTATGTTATGTATAAAATCGATGATATGTGCATTTATTATTCACTTAATGTTCCGGTAGTAAAATGATGTTAACATAAAAAAATTAAAAATGATGTTAAAATAAAAAAAAAAAAAAAAAAAAACAAAACAAAACAAAAGATATGGGCTTGAAAATTAATTCGAAATTATGACAATAAAACAAATAAAATTAAATATTCTTGTATGGATTATTTTTATTGTGTTGTACTGGACACTTCAGCATTGAATTTGTGCATTTTTCGACATTTCATTCACTTACCTCTGGCTTGTCCATCTTATCCATAAGACTTTCTATGCAGATGAGAACATTTTGCACAATTTTCGGATCGTTTAAATTCTTTTCGAAAACAGATTTTACCTTCGGCAATACTAAGCGTTTAATTGACATTTCTGTGATACAATCGTAGACGTTTGTTACGGCAACAACTGCTGCATTCTGAAAGTAGAGGGGAAAAAGGATTTAAAAAATGTTGCAGTGGAAAATAAACTGAGAAGAAAAGGATTTTTATTTGCAGTAATTTTTAATGAATGATTACAGTTGTTCAATGTTTTGAAGATAAATAGAACCAGTGAGCGGAGTAGTATAGTCGGACGTGGCCGACCATACGATACCCTACACAACTACCACAGAACTCTATCTTTCTGCGGATTTTTTTCCGAGTCTGGGTATTTCGTAATAGTTGCACCTTCTTGCCGATTAGAGGTCAACAGTACCTCTTCCTTACACGGATATATTTTCCGAATATTACCAATATTCACTACAGCCCTTCTAATTACTTGTCCGTATTCCCTTCACCGTTGGTTGTGATGTTAGGCTTATAATTGTAGCCTACAGATTGAATAAAAAAAAAACACAAAAAATAGTTTTCGGTCCCATCCCAAAATTATTATCTGATCATCACCAAAAATTATAGGCATTGTCCTGGACCATAATTGGAACCTCATGGAACATAATTGAAACCTCATGGTAATGGGTTAATAAATAATATTGGAATACGTTAGCACCTGCAAATATTTACGTGTAACTCCCATATCTGAGTACATACGACAATATAATAGGTATCCATTTGAAGGCCAACCACTCCTCCTGGATATATTGTCAACATCTTGGGTCTGTGTCATTCAGGAGTAAATATATACGCTATAGAATACAAATTTTGTCATTTTTCACACAAAAATCAGGGCCCATTTGACTCCCTAATATTGACCGATCTTTATCAAAACAGGCATGCTTATTCTTTGGCCCGATCCGCTTCTCCAAGCAAAATTTCACGATGTTCGGGCCATTGTTGCGGCCTCTAGAGCGACCAGAAAAACCGACAAAAATTTAGTATTTGGTCCATTTCATCCCCTAAATACTAACCGATCTTTCCCAAAAACAATAGGGGTCTTCATTGGCCAGAACCCATCCTACATGTAAAATTTCGTGAAAATTGGTCCATAACTGTGGCCTGTATCGTGTTTACAATTTATAATGGACAGACGGACGGACACACATGTCTAGATCGATTCAGCTAGTCGAGATATGACGATCGGTGTACTTAAAGGTGGGTCTAGGACCAATATTTCGCTGCGTTACAAACTCTTGGGGCTGCACAAAGCTATAATTCCCTGACAACATAGTTGTGTAGGGTATAATTATGCATTTAAAGACCAGAGTTAGTTCGTAGTTTTTATACCCTACACAACTATGTTGTCAGGGTATTATAGCTATTGAAGAACGGTTAGTATTTAGGGGATGAAATGGACAAATTCTTAATTTTTGTCGGTATTTCTGGTCGCTACAGAGGCCGCAATTATAGCCCAAACATCGTGAATTTTTACATGGAGATGAGGATCGGGCCAAAGAATAAGCATGATTATTTTGATAAAGATCGGTAAGTATTTAGCGGGTCAAATGGACCCTGACTTTTGTGTGAAAAATGACAAAATTTGTATTCTATAGCGTATATATTTGCTCCTGAAGGACATAGACCCGAGACGTTGATAGTATATCCAAGAGGAGTAGTTGACCTTTAAATTTATACCAATTATATTGTCGTATGTACTCGGATGTGGGAGTTACACGTAAGTATTTACAGGTGCTTACATATTCATATATTATTTAGCAACCCATTACCACACCACAGGCGCGGAAATATATTTGAAATTTTCCATGAGGATCCAGGTATGGTCAAGGACAACACCTATAATTTTCGGTGATGATAAGATAATAATATTGTGATGAAGTGAACCAAAAACATAATTTTTTGTGTTTTTCGAGTCGATCTATAGGCCACAATTGAAAGCCGAACATCACAATACACCGCATGTTGAAGGGAATCTGGACAAGTAATTAGAAGAGCTGTACTGAATATTATTAATATTTGTTGACCTCTAGTCAGTCAAGAGGGTGCAAATATCGCGAAATATTACCCTAGCTCAGAACTACACCGCAGAAAGTTAGATTTTCGTGTAAGTTGTGTACGGTATCATATGGTCGGCCCGTCCGACTATACTGCTCCGCTCACTGGTTTCGAATACGGTACTGTTTCCAACTATAAATTTAGAAATGGTTTTTGTTTGGGCAGGTGGATAGTTGCACGTGGACAATTCCATGTTTGATCAATGACAGCTGATGTTTTTTCCTGCAACTGTGGATGGCGCCTATTTTCTATATGGTTGCTTCTTCGATTGGGGTAGTACATTATTCAACTATACTTAAAATGTCAGCTGATTTCCCCTTTTAGATTTTCGCGATTTGAATGGTTTCGAACATCTTGTAAAAAGTCGTTGACTTATTTTGTAAATGTCAAGTGCCCGACTTCGTGTTTAGTGTGGTTCGTGGGTTCTGGTTGGTTGACAATGCATTATTTCGTATTAAATGGATTGATCGGTTATTGAAACTGTTGCATTCGAAGAATTTGTACTACTACTGTACTTTCTACAGAATTTTTATTTTTTAGAATTACTTAAATAAATTCATTTTTGAAAAGTTCCTTGGTGCGGTATGAGTTCTGGCAAAAGCATATACGCATTGTGGTACCCTGATTTCTATCATTGCGTACAATACTTTTCAATATCTATACCAGTCGAATCTCATCTTGAAATTCAAGTTTAATATAAGTAAAAACAGAATAAATTGATGGGTTTGAATGTTAAAAGTACCATGTATAAATCGACATTTTCTTTCAGATAATCTGTAGCGTATGATTATGCCAGCATATATACGCCCAATGGTACTTCATTTACATAAGGAAGAAGTGCATTACGATTGATGATAACAATAGGTATTTTAAAGGACAGATTTAAGTACGCTTTTATTAAGAATACAATTATGATAAATGGTTTTACTTGATATTTATTTAATACCGCAAATACCCTAAACATTTAACATTTTTCTTTGACTACCATATTAAAATAACACAATTTATTGGAGAACAAGTAATTAATCTCACAATAAAAAAAAACATTTGTGGGAGTCCTAGACTACTAAATCCACTGGATCTTATATGTCATTTCCATAGCTCAAGTTGACGTATAAGCTATATTCATGTTTATAAATCCTATGGATTATATTTGACGTATTCGCTATGGAATTGACATTTGATATCGAGTAATTTTCGTAAATCTAAACGCAGTCCGTCTTTTCCGGGACTAGTATAAGCGTACTTAGATATTAGGTCCTGTTTAACTATTTATTACTATGGTCTTTATATGGAAGCGGCAGTGGCGTATGATTGATGACAACACATATACGTCCCAAAGTACATCTACATGGACAACAATATCATCCACCAAAATAAGTTTTAGCATGTAAAATTGATTGGAATTAGATAATAAACGATGACAATAGACCTAGATACATTCTTTTTAAAGAGCTTCTTCTGTGTACAGAAACAGTTATAGAATACATATATATGGTTTTCTATGAAATAAGGGTATTCTATACACACAAGACTTAATGAGGGTCCTCAATATATTAATATCATTTGAATGACATTCTAGAAAATCTGTAGCGGACCTTCTACTAATAGATGATTTATAGAAAGCTTTCTGTATTTAATTTATTTAAAGTTAAAATTAAACCAGTAAGGAAAGTAGTAAAGTCGGACGGGGCCGACTATATGATACCCTTTACCACTTTGTCTATATTCAAGAAATACATCCTTACAAACTTTGAATTTTTGAAGGACCATTGACATGAAATTCGACTAAGTTAAATATTTGACCTGTGTCTATATGTGAATCGACTTAATCCAACGATCAATAACCGGGTATATTTGTATAAAGAATATATATTCTTGATCAGCGTAAAATTCTATAACGATTTATGCAGGTCCGTCTTTCTGTTGTAATCACTCTAGCGTCTAAATGAATTGAGATAGATCGCCAACATTTTACATTAAGTTGTCTCTTGTCTGCAGGTCCGAAGATGAGCTTTATCGGTCCACGTACCAAATGTCTTCACTAAAAATTATTAATATCGGTCCACTTTTTCGGTTAGTCCCCATATAACGGTTAATCCAGACCCATCATTTCGATACGTTGCGCGTAATGTTGTGCCAATCGAGCACACTTTATATCTTTGGTGAACCATATGCGAAAAGTCGGACGAACATATATATGGGAGCTATATCTAAATCTGAACCGCAAAATCTGAACTGCAAAATTTTGTGCAAATCCGCTTTGGGGCACCATTTGCTTAAAATCGGACGATAATATATATGGGAGCTATATCTAAATCTGAACCGATTTCAATAAATCTTGTTACACGTTAGTCTATCCTAACTTCAGTACGTTGTGCAAAATGTCATGCCAATCGGCCTAAATTTGACTCTTTGGTGCACTATTTGCTTAAAATCGGACGATAATATATATAGGATCTATATCTAAATCTGAACTGAAAATTTTTGTGCAACTCCGCTTTGGGGCAGCATTTGCTTAAAATCGGACGATAATATATATGGGAGCTATATCTAAATCTGAACCGATTTCAATAAATCTTGTTACACGTTAGTCTATCCTAACTTCGGAACGTTGTGCTCAATTTCGTGCCAATCGACCTAAATTTGGCTCTTTGGTGCACCATTTGCGAAAAATCGGGCGAACATATATATGGGAGCCAGGGACGAACGCAGGCGGGCGGCCATGGGGGCCCGGGCACCGCCCGAAATGATTTTTTTTTACAGTAAATTTATGTTTGCAACAGAGATTTTTTTCATTTTGCACATTTTGACTCCTTTGTGCACCATTTGCTTAAAATCGGACGATAATATATATGGGAGCTATATCTAAATCTGAACCGATTTCAATAAAACTTGTTACACGTTAGTCTATCCTAACTTCTGTACGTTGTGCAAAATTTCGTGCCAATCGACCTAAATATGGCTCTTTGGTGCACCATTTGCGAAAAATCGGACGATGGGAGCTATATCTAAATCAGAACCGATTTCAATAAAACTTGGCACACGTTAGTCTATCCTAACTTCAGTACGTTGTTCAAAATTTCGTGCCATTTCGTTCACCCTTTGCTAAAAATCGGAAGAAAATATATATGGGAGCTATATCTAAATCTAAACCGATTTTTTTCAATTTCAATAGAGTTCGTCCCTGGGACAAATAAATGATCTGAGCCAAATTTCATCTCATTCGGATAATAAGTGCGACCAGCACTTCGTTTACAATTTAGCATGGACAAACGGGCATGCATAAATCGACTCAGAAGGTGATTCTATGCATATTCTCAAAAGGGCCGTGGGTCTATCTCGTTTCCTTTTGCCTGTTACAAACATATGCACAAAGACATAATACCCTGTACCACAGTGTGGTGAAGGGTATAAAAACAAGAACTGACTTATATATCCTCACTCATATATTTTCATTCCTCAATTATAATAAATTCGAATACCGTAATTCTATTTTAGAAGACTACATTCGCCATTATAATTTCTGAAACTAGGTCGCATAAATCATTGATGTTGTTTATATGTTCTTGTTGTTGCAATTACTTCTCATGAAATTCTTGCTGGAAAATTCCAATACAATTGTGTTAGCGAAAAAATACAACTTAAGCTCTAAAATACGGATATTTGCGAGCATGCCTGCTGGCCCCGTTGCCAGACATCAACAAGTGTTTGAAATATTTGTTTCTCCTGCCTGAAATTCTCCTGGGCAAAACAAAGAAGAAACAAAACAACAAGAATTCCAACATCATCTGAAGAGATTGTTTTTGCATACTTGGGTGCTTAGCTGTTGTGTTTTTGTAAAGGCCGGATGCAAACATCTATGGTTCAGTTTTGTAGCTGCTTCTGCAGAACCACTAAAGAAAACTATTTTCCTTTGATAAAGTTACAGTTTTATGTTTTTTCTTCTTCTCGGGCTTTATATTTTGATTTTTTCTTTCTTTCTATTTTGCATAAGGCCTTCGACCTAAATGCTTTATGTATGGCATGTTAAGAATACTTTTCTGGTTATTCTTGTCATCGTTGTTGTTGCTGCACTTGCTACAACAACAGCATTCAGTAACAAGAAATTTTACTTTTGCTTACATCTAAAAATTGCTCAAGCAAAACACTGGATGAAGCAACAAACAAAAAAAATCAAATCCCTCTCATGCACTTAGCCATGGACACAATATCTCATATCGTCCTCCCTTCCGCCTCACACATTATTCTGACCTTCACTTCTAAGTATGTTAGCAGGGTTCTCCACACTAACAGCATTGTAGCACTTCTGTTCGGTGTTATCCCTGCATGACTGAATGCCAACTATGTTCGATAGCCACATTTGTTTGGTGTTGCTTGAATTCCGAACATTGCGATGAAACTCTTCGTGTTGTTGCTGTTGTAGTTGTTGTTATTCTTCCACTTACCTGAACTTGTATGGTTGAACTTTCAAAGGAGGAAAATAACATTGGCATTATGTCGGTGACAATATCAGCTGCTGGTGTCTTTTCAATAACCAAATGTAAATTCTCCAGCAGGGTAACGGTGGCCTGTATTGATTTCGGACCGCTCAGTATGACTCTGCGAAATGAAAGAAAATAACATTTATGAAAGGCGAATGTGAAATTAATGTTCTTGGAATAAGAATTAAGAATTGATGGATTCTGTACAGGAAACCGATGGAGAAATATTTAAATAGAGACAAGGACCAGGAGAGGATATTCGAAGAGGAATATTCCATTCTAAAGAGGAATATTCTATGCATAGTATGACAATGGAGGGTTCCACATTTAGTTCCATCCACACACATTTCAAATGTGTACCAGTTAATACCAAATTTTAGGTTTCCAGCTCTCTCCATTACCAAAACCCAAATTGTACCAAATCTAGTGCCATTTAGTACTTTTCGTAAACATAAATACGAATTCCCAAAGTTGTCTTCATATCTCAATCCTCAACAGTAATTTTAATTCCAAATTTCAGGTTTTCAGCTACATCCGTTCACCCAAAATCCAAATTGTACTAAATTTCGTAACATTTAGTACCAAATTTAGTACCATTTAATACTTTTCATACACATCCTTAATCCGGATTAAGGCATAATCCGGGGTAAATGTCCTTTAATCCGGATTAAATCCGTGGTCAATGACCCTAATCCGGATTAAGCCTTAATGCGGGTTCAATGACCCTTAATCCGGATTAAGTCTTAATCAGGGGTCAAAGACCCTTAATCCGGGGCCAATGACCCTCAATCCGGATTAAGCCTTAATCCAGGGTCGATGACCCTTAATCCGGATTAAGCCTTAATACGGGGTCAAATGGCCCTTAATCCGGATTAAGCCTTAATACGGGGTCAAATGACCCTTAATCCGGATTAAGCCTTAATCCGGGGTCAATGACCCTTAATCCGGGGAACGGTGTTGGGTACAACTTGATTACGTGCAAACGGTTAGGCTGGACTGGTTAATGACCCTTAATCCGGATTAAGTCTTAATGCGGGGTCAATGACCCTCAATCCGGATTAACCCTTAATCCGGGGTCAATGGACTTTAAACCGGATTAAGCCTTAATCCAGGGTCAATGACCCTAAAACCGGATTAAGCCTTAATCCAGGGTCAATGACCCTTAATCCGGATTAAGTCTTAATCCGGGGTCAATAACCCTTAATCCGGATTAAGTCTTAATCCGGGGTCAATAACCCTTAATCCGGATTAAGCCTTAATCCAGGGTCAATGACCCTTAATCCGGGGTCAATGGCCCTTAATCCGGATTAAGCCTTAATCCGGGGTCAATGACCCTTAATCCGGATTAAGTCTTAATCCGGGGTCGATGACCCTTAATCCGGGGTCAATGGACTTTAAACCGGATTAAGTCTTAATCAAGGGTCAAATACCCTTAATCCGGATTAAGCCTTAATACGGGGTCAAATGGCCCTTAATCCGGATTAAGCCTTAATCCGGGGTCAATGACCCTTAATCCGGATTAAGACTTAATCCGGGGTCAATGACCCTTAATCCGGGGTACGGTGTTGGGTACAACTTGATTACGTGCAAACGGTTAGGCTGGACTGGTCAATGACCCTTAATCCGGATTAAGTCTTAATGCGGGGTCAATGACCCTCAATCCGGATTAACCCTTAGTCCGGGGTCAATGGACTTTAAACCGGATTAAGCCTTAATCCAGGGCCAACGACCCTAAAACCGGATTAAGCCTTAATCCGGGGTCAATGACCCTTAATCCGTATTAAGTCTTAATCCGGGGTCAATATCCCTTAATCCGGATTAAGTCTTAACCTGGGGTCGATGACCCACAATCCGGATTAAGCCTTAATCCAGGGTCAATGACCCTTAATCCGGGGTCAATGGCCCTTAATCCGGATTAAGCCTTAATCCGGGGTCAATGACCCTTAATCCGGATTAAGTCTTAATCCGGGGTCGATGACCCACAATCCGGATTAAGCCTTAATCAAGGGTCAATGACCCTTAATCCGGGGTCAATGGCCCTTAATCCGGATTAAGCCTTAATCCGGGATGAATGACCCTTAATCCGGGGTGAAAGACCCTTAACCCGGATTAAACATTAATCCGGGGTCAATGACCCTTAATACGGATTAAGCATTATTCCGGGGTCAATGATCCTTAACTCGGATTAAGCTTTATTCCGGTGTGAGTGACCCTTAATCCGGATTAAAGGTCATTGCACCAAAATTAAAGGTCATTGACCCCGGATTAAGGCTTAATCTGGATTAAGGGTCATTGACACCGGATTAAAGGTCATTGACAGCGGATTAGACCTTAATCCGCATTAAGGATTAAGGATGTGCATGAAAATTACTAAATGGTACTAAATTTGGCAATATTTGCATTTAGTTGAGCGTATAGAGATACTTAAAGATAGGAATTAGAATTACTATTGGAGTATAGGATTGAGGTAGCATTACAAAATCGTACTTATGTGTATGAAAAGTACTAAATTTGGTACAAGTTGAATTAAGGTTAACAGATAGATCTGGAGTCTTGTAATTGGGAATTACTGACTGTTTGAGGAAATTTGTACTTATGGATACGAAAAGTACTAAATTTTACTAAATGGAGTAAAGTTTAAAATTTGGAATAAAATTGAGGATTGTGCTGTAGAGACAGCTTTGGGAAATGATATTTATGTGTACGAAAAGTACTAAATGACAATAGATTTGGTACAATTTGGGTTTGGATGAACGGGGAGACCTAGAAACCTAAAATTTCGATATTAGTTACTGTTGAAGTGTAGAATTGAGATATGAAAGTATAGTACTTATTTGTACTGAATGGTACGGTGTTGGGTACAACTTGATTATGTGCAAACGAATAGGCTGGACTCCATAATTTTGGAATTAAAATTACTGTTAGAGTGTAGGTTTGAGGAAGTTTAGGAAATTCGTAATTATAGGAATAAAATGTACTAAATATAATACAATTTAGATTTGAGTGAACTGTTGCGATGGAAAACGTATATTTGGAATTAACATTACATGATTAAATACCAAAAGTGTTAAATGGTACTAAATATGGTACAATTTAGAACAATGTGTACGAATAGGGCTAGGACCCTAAAATTTTTGATTAATATTAAAAATTTGAACATTACGAAAAGTAAGTACAATTTGGTACACTTTGGATGTTGGTAAAATGATAGAGCTGGAACCCTTAACTATTGACTTAAGATTATTATAGGGTATAGAAGACACCTCTAGAGACTTTTGTCTGTAGAAAAGCCTGTATTGGGTTTTTTCTGGAAAATAATCGATTGTATTTTATGCATTGAAGACCTATGGATGGACTTCTATGTTCATAAGAGCTATAGATAGTCTTTACTATATAAAATATTTATAATAGACTTAGAGAGGGGTTTCTACATATAGAAGAACTATAAGGAGGTCCCGCATATCCTTCCAAAGCGTCCCATTTATTTTAGGACTTATTTGTATAGAAGCCAAATGAAGAGAAGAGTGCGGACTTGATTGGGTCTCTTTTGTATAAAAAACTAAGGATGATCTTCTATATAAAAAGGGGACCTATGTAGAATTCTCATTAACGTCTTGTTTTTATGGAACACTCATAAAATATAACCTAGACATTTATAACTTTCTACGTATTGAATAGATTTTCTTTTGTAAAGAAACCCCATAGAAGTGTCCAATATGTAAATATTAATACTTAACTGAGTTTAAAATAAGTCGGTAAATATTTTTAATTCTTGATATTATCTTCGAATGGCTTTCTAACTTCCCACCACCATTCCATCCTCGCTTTAAATACCTATCCCATGGACAGGTATCTCGGTATATACATTTCAGTTTTTGTGTGTATGTGTGGTTTTTATTTATCGAATAATTAAATCGTAAACTCACTTCATTGTTGGCGCCATAACACTTTCATATTCCTGCTTTGATGCATCCTGTAATAGAGTAAGGACCGGGTGTAGGACAGCTGCCAGCACTTCGCCGTTGCTAATTTCCGATTGTAACATTGGCCATAGGTTTTGCCACCATAATTTCTGTATGGGTTATAGGAAAACGAAACAAAGAAGAGAGGGTGAGCAGGGAATGCGATAAAAACATTAAATATCGAAAAAAAAACAAAAATGAAATATTTAACAACAAGAAATGGGAGGAGTAATGAAAAAAGAAAAGGTAGTAATTTTTATTTCTAAAGAAAACATTGGGGGGAGTTTCTTGTTTTGGTGTATGAGTGTGTATTGGTGTGTATAAAACGTTGTAGACCCAGCTTTTGTATATTTCGTACATTACCCAAATAGCTGGCTTGTCAGTTACATCTTTAACAGGTATTAAATTTATTAAAGAACAAAAATTAAACACATAATAAATCTGCTTGGGCAAAGAGAAACAAAATTGCAGGCATTGGCGACTGTGTGATGCGTTTCATGTCATTAAATAATTGCAAAAATATATATGTGGAGACCAAATCAGAAATAGAGAGAAAATATTTTTAATTAAAAAAAACTGGGAAACGTTTCCTTAAGATATTTATAAAGTCGCCTATATACAAATACGAATATCAAATATTCTCTAGCGATGGGTATTTCATCCATAAAAAATTGTTATTATAAGATAGGAAGAACGTCTTGTATCTCGAAAAGTCCTACATGTTTCCATGTATTGAAGAACAACAGAGGATATGCTCTATATAAACGTTAAAAAAATATGTATATATATAGGTGTGTATGTATATACACCTGAAAGAGCTACAGAGGTAGAACACCTTCAGAAATATTCTTTGTCTCGAATGTCTTTTTTTGAACTCTCTTTTTTCCTATAAATAATCTACTAACCTTGTTTTTCTTCGGAAGAAGACTTCCTTTATTTACGTACAGAAGGCATGGCATAGAACCAGCCAATGGAACACAAAGCCTACCTATGGCGAGGCTGCCGCATACCGATCGTATCGCCAGATTTTATAAATCACGTAATATGGAAGCTTTTTATTTCACCTATCTCTATTACAATTTCCATCAATACGTTATTTTAATCGATCGAAGAAAATTACGTTAGGCAGACAAGGAAGAGGTACCCCAATTTACAATGGGAATATCATACAAATCCATTGATCTGAATGAACCAGAAATATAATAGCTGGCTATTGGATCACAGTGGCTAAAAATGGGATGTCAGTAAAGGTGATTCCTAAAGGCAGACATCACGGATTATTGCTACCCCACATCAGAGAATTTGCGAAATGCATAGACTACTCCAAGATCACCTGGCCGAGAAAAATATTGTCGTATGGTGAACGATCTCTTTAGTCCATGTAGAAGATATCACTGCCAGTTACGACGAAGAATTTTGCGGAATGTCATCGTAGAGGCATATAACCAGCCATAGTACTTGATTCTAATGGAATATCGTTTGGCGATGTAGATAGAAATCAAAAGTGAAATGTCTGACAAATGTCCTCAACTAATGGTTGGCCATAATATTTGTTAATGATGGGGTGAACGCAAGACTATAGGATTCGTATATTTCTTATCTCGCTAGCAGCGGATATTGGTTGTCATAGGTGGATCTTTTATCAGAGGAATTAAATGGAACTGGCCGTGTAGTAGAAAAGAAAAATTAAATGTACGCTTATGGCATCTGATCTTATTTTAGGGGACATATTCGATATGCTTATTAACTCATAGCTGATTAAGAAGAATATAAAAATACCCAGCACTATTTAAGGGGACTCCACCCATTCTCGGTCTCAAAAATTGGAATTTTGATTTCATATTAAATTCGAACCTAGGCTAACTCAAGTATATCCCTTTAACTTTTCAAGTGAAAATCTCAAAAATTCTTAAAGATATAGCAGATTTATTGTGCCGGAATCAAGAGTGCTTCACAAATTTTATTATTTAAACGCGTTTTTCTCGAAACAGTGCTCTTAGAAATGATGGGCACAATAACTGAAAAACTAATTATATCCTACACAACTATGTTGTCAGGGTATTATAGCTTTGTGCAGCCCCAAGAGTTTGTAACGCCGTGAAATATTGGTCCTAGACCCACCTTTAAGTATACGGATCGTCATATCTCGACTAGCTCAGTCGATCTAGACATGTGTGTCCGTCCGCCCGTCCGTCTGTCCATTATATTTTGTAAACACGATACAGGCCACAGTTATGGACCAATCTTCACGAAATTTTGCATGTAGGATGGGTTATGCCCAATGAAGACCCCTATTGTTTTTGGTAAAGATCGGTTAATGTTTAGGGGATGAAATGGACCAAATACTTATTTTTGTCGGGTTTTCTGGTCGCTCCGGAGGCCGCAATTATGGCCCAAACATCGCGAATTTGTACATGGACAAGGGGATCGGGCCAAGGAATAAACATGCCTGTTTTGATAAAGATTGGTCAATATTTAGCGGGTCAAATGGACTCTGACTTTTGTGTGAAAAATTACAAAATGAGTTTTCTATAGCGTATATATTTACTCCTGAAGGACATAGAGCCGAGAAGTTGATAGTGTATACAAGAGGAGTGGTTGGCCTTTAAGTTGATACCAATTATATTGTTGTATGTACTCGAATGTGCGAGTTACACGTAAATATTTATAGGTGTTTACATATTCAGACATTATTTAGTAAACCATTATCACACTAGAAGGCGAAAATATACCGCCGATCGCTTTGAAATTTTCAATGAGGATCCAGGTATGGTAAAGGACAGCGACTATAATTTTCGGTGATGGTCAGATAATAATGTTGGGATGAAATGAACCGAACATTTATTTTTTGTGTTTTTTCGAGTCGACCTATAGGCCACAATTGAAAGCCGAACATCACAACACAACCCCGGGTGAAGGGAATTTGGACAAGTAATTAGAATATGAATGAATATTAGTAATATTTGTTGACCTCTAGTTGGTCAAGAGGGTGCAAATATCGGGAAATATTTCCCATGCTCAGAATAGAGAATCACAGAAAGTTAGATTTTCGTGGACTATACTGCTCCGCTTACTGGTTATCCAATCGGTTCCTAATGTTAACACGTTAGTCGTTACCTATGTATGTAAAGAATAATAAAGAATAACATGTTAACATCGTATGATCTAGTATACATATAATCGGTTTAGGTATTCCTTATTTTCTAACATGGTTTGGGATCAATAATAGAGGATTTTCCAAAAAAAAAAAAAAAAAAAAAAAATTATATCTCCACAATTTTTTAATTGTGGAAAGTTAATAGTCCTAGTTCATACCATAGCCAGACATGTACTGCTTCGAATTCCACCTTTCTGTCCAACATAAAAAACGATCGCGGAGCTACAGATAACATTCTTTTTTTTTTTTTAGAGAATCAGACTGAACAGGAAATATCTTGCCCTCGAGCGGCAGAGAGACTCACAAAACATAGACTCTAAACAACAGTCCTATCGAACAGTTTTCAAAAAAAAAAAAAAAAAAATCGATTAGTAATATAATCCGCTGCGAATAAATTAAAAAAAAAATACCTCTAAATTGACAGCCTTGGTGCTACCCAAAACTAAAGCTGAAAAGCAGAAAATACACTTTATTACAGCCGATAAAAATAACCAACAAAGCTATTCGACCAATATGTAGGGTGCAATAAGTAATGTCAAAACCAAATAACCAGTGATGTGAAAATAAACGTTTTATGGCTACAAAAGTAAATTTTTATGGCTTCAGAAAAAAAGGAAAACCCTAAAATATCCCAAAGAAGCCTCTGTTGAATTGTATGTTTGTTTGTAATTTTGGAATGTTAAACAAATTTACACCAATGCCGTTGTTGTACGATGGATCGTTCCTTCGGTGCTTTCGACCGGTTGGTTATTCATTCATAACAGAAAGGTCCCTAGCCATTTGTGGGTGAACTGTGTATGTTTGTTGTGGCTGCAGCAGGTGTTGTTTGTTTGCCTTTGTTTTTGTCAGGATGGTTTTGTTGTTGTTGTTATTATTATTGTTTTAATATCCTGTTGTTACAAAAGTAAATCCTTTTTTACGATGCCTGTGTACATTGTGGCCGGAAAGGACAATAGCTTATGTTGTGTTGTCAGTAGGCCGTGAGTGTGTTTGTGTATTTAAGAGAGAAAAAAAAAGGAAATTCCTACCCTTTTTGTTGTTTTTTTTATTTATTTATTTTTTTCTGCAAAACATTTGTTGCTTACTTACCTTTGGTATTAGCGGCATACTTTCCATTAAGGTAACTTTATAAAATTGGGTTTTCTGCGATGTATCCTTCATGTTAACCACATCGAGAAACTTGAGGGCATTTACCGCAGGATCGCTGCAAATGAAAGATGAAAAGAAAGCAAAAACAACAACAGCAAAATGAATAGTGAAACAAACAAATCCCATCAACAATAAACATACGACCAAATAAATATTTAAAAAAAGCTTAATTTGACAATGTGTCCGCATTACGAGCATGGCGGAATAAAACAACACTCGTCCTGCCATCTCATTCACTCAAGGACAACAAATCAACATAAATAAATGCATGAAGGACCAAAAGACAAAGTGTACTAAAAACTGTGACAGCTTAAATCACAATAGCAATAATAACGAAATGTGAAATATTTCTTTGAATACAGCCAAACTGGCAGGACGACAGACATGCTTTTAACAATTCGCCATAAATAATAAACAAACTCAGAAATGAAACCAAGAATGGCATTTTCCCCCAACTAAGTGGGTGACAATGTATTTTTGTTTTGTTTTTTGTGTTGGTATACAGAGATATTTTGTTTATAGCTTTTTATAAATAAAAAAATTGAGCAGAGGTTAACGGGGTAAAGGGATTAAAGGGAAGGTAAAAGTTAATCTCTCGATGAAAGCCATTAAATATATATTTTTTTAAAGAAGACTTCAAGAAAGAAGAATTGGGTTCCCATACTTAAGACCTTTAATAACCACGAACATAACTCCCTATTACACCTACAAATTGTCAGTCAAAACCAATGTTATTATACTAAAAAATCTTGTAAAATCCACGCCTAGGATGTATCTGGTATAATACTTCAATTTTGGCGTCTAAAAGTGTGCCCACATATGCTCTCAAAATATTCCTAATATGTCCATAAATAATTATGCCTAAAAATATATATTTTTAAGGAAGTCAGTCAGAAAGAAGGGAAATGGCTCAAAAATGCACAATTATGCAAATATGGCTTCAATACATATAAAACAATAGTGATACCCTCAAAAACAATTTTCAAAGCGGCGAAAAGTAGACTATTAAAAACATATTCTCAAAACTTGGACATTTACCAATATGTCCACAAAAGTATTATAAAAAAACATGCCTCTAACGATGCCCTCAAAAATATTCCCACAAATACGTCTTTAAAAACATACAGCCTATAAATATGCCCTCGATTATCGATTTAAATCCAACCCTCAAAAAATACCCCTAAAATGTTCTTGAAACACAAATTACCCTAAACATTATTCTTTATAGATTTACCTCTACATATAAGCCTTGAAAACTAAAATTGTACCTAAAAATATTCCTTAAAATTCCACGCTATCAAATATGACCCCAATAATATTCTTTAAAAATCCACACCTAAGAATATACCAAAAAAAAACTATTTTGAATTTAATCCCCAAAAAGATGTGTTCAAAAAACAATCTTGAAGGATTACACATCCAAGCCTAGGAAACGACCTACAAAATTCAAAATAGAAAATATTCCCTGAGCGGAGCAGTATAGTTGGACGGGGCCGACCATATGATACCCTACACAACTTCCACGAAAATCTAACTTTCTGTGATTTTATATTCTGAGCTTGAACAATATTTCGCGATATTTGCACCCTTTTGACCGACTAGAGGTCGGTCTTCATTACACTGTCATATTTTCAGAATATTACTAATATTCAGTACAGCCATTTCTAATTACGTGTCCAGATTCCCTTCACCGTGGGTTATGTGGTGATGTTCGGTTTTCAAATGGCCTATAGGTAGACTCAAAAAAAATTAAGTTTTCGGTCCACCTCATCCCAATATTATTATCTGATCATAACCAAAAATTAAAGGTGTTGTCCTTGACCATACCTATATCCTTATGGACAATTTCAAAGCGACCATCGCTATATTTCGCCCTCTAGTGTGGTAATCGGTTACTAATTAATATCTCAGTACGTAAGCACCAGTAAATATTTAGGTGTAACTCCCACATCTGAGTACATACGACCATATAATTGGTATCAATTTAAAGGTCAACCACTCCTCTTGGATATACTATTAATCTTCTCGGATCTAAGTCCTTGCGGGGCAAATATATACGCCATAGAATACAAATTTTGTAATTTTTCACACAAAAGTCAAGGTCCATTTGACCTGCTAAATATTGACTGATCTTTATCAAAACGGGCATGTTTATTCTTTGGCCCGATCCCCTTCGCGAAGTTAGGGCCATAATTTCGGCCTGGAAAATCAGACAAAAATAAAGTTTTTGATCCATCTCATCCCCTAAATATTAACCGATCTTTATCAAGAACAATATTCCCTATAAATAAGCTCTGGAAAATGTAAGCCTTAAACGTATGTGGTGCCTACGATAGGGGGGTCGCCCTCTCGGTCGGTTGGGGCGGATGTGATTGGCGTGGGTAGAACAAACAAAATAATTTGCTCCTATAATTATGCCCTGACGTGGGTAGA
Source organism: Musca vetustissima (assembly GCF_032173495.1). Classification (NCBI taxonomy): domain Eukaryota; kingdom Metazoa; phylum Arthropoda; class Insecta; order Diptera; family Muscidae; genus Musca; species Musca vetustissima. Next base: position 103,675 of record NW_026874082.1, on the reverse strand, counting down.
ACGAACAAAATAATTTGCTCCTATAATTATGCCCTGAAAAATATTCTTTAAATATCTACGCCTAAAAATTTACCGTGAAGAGTCGTTGTCTTAAAATATTAACTCCTTATAAAATATTCTTTGAAAATCTACTCCCATGAATTTGCTCTGAAAAATATTTGTTGAAAATCTACGCCTATATATATGCCCTGGATTTTTATACCCTACACAACTATGTTGTCAGGGTATTATAACTTTGTGCAGCCACAAGAATTTGTAACGCCGCGAAATATTGGTCCTAGACCCACCTTTAAGTATACCGATCATCATATCTCGACTAGCTGAGTCGATCTAGACATGTGTGTCCGTCTGTCCATTATAATTAGTAAACACGATGCAGGCCACAGTTATGGACCAATCTTTACGAAATTTTGCATGTATGATATGTTCTGGCCAATGAAGACCCCTATTGTTTTTGTTAAAGATCAGTTAATATTTAGGGGATGATATGGACCAAATACGGGTTTTCTGATCGATCCAGAGGCCGCAATTAGGGTCCGAACATCGAGAAATTTTACATGGAGAAGTGGATCGGGACAACGAATAAGCATGTCTGCTTTGATAAAGATCGGTCATTATTTAGCGGGTCAAATGGACTCTGACTTTTGTGTGAAAAATTACAAAATTTGAATTCTATGGCTTATATATTTACTCCTGAAGGATATAGACTCGATAAGTTGATAGTATATCCTAGAGGAGTGGTTGACCTTTAAATTGATACCAAATATATTGATATATCTATTCGGATGTGGGAATTACACTTAAATATTTACAGGTGTTTACGTATTCAGATATTAGTTAATAAATCATTACCACACTAGAGGGTGGAAATATAGCGCTGATCGCTTTGAAATTTTCCATGAAGTTCCAATTATGGTCAAGGACAACGCCTATAATTTTCGGTGATGATCAGAATAAAATTTTGATATGAAGTGGACCGAAAACTTAATTTCTTTGTGTGTTTTCTAGTTGAATATAAGCCGAACATCAGATCTCAACCCACCGTGAAGGGAATCTGGACAAGTAATTAGAAGGGCTGTAAGGAAGATGTGCTGTTGACCTCGAAACGGGCAAGCCGGGACAAATATCATGAACTATTGCCCAGCCTCGGAATAAAAATCCGAGTTTCGTGGTAGTTGTGTAGGGTATCGTATGGTCGGCTCCGTCCGACTTTACAGCTCCGCTCACAGGGTTTCTTTAAATTCTACGCCTACAAAATTTACTCTGAAAATTCTAAGCCTATAAATATGCCCCGAAAAATATTATTTAAAAATCTGCTGCCATAAATATGCCCTGAAAAATATTCATGGACTGAGGAAACCTATACATACAAATTGTGAGTGAAAAGTGGGTAACATATAAACTATAGCCCGGAAATGAAATTGTCGTATTATATTCTCATTCTAAGAATCTCATAAATTCAATAGTATTTCCTAATTAATTTTCTTATTTGCCAAACAATTCCTCAAATCAATGAAAACTACAAAAACCAAAAAAAAAAAAAAAAAAAAAAAAAAAAAAAAAACAAGTGTGTATATGTGTATGTATTTCTCTATTTCGTATCTCAGTGATATTAAATTAAGTTTAAAAGTGTCCGGCAAGAGCACCTTGGCACAATAGCTGTTTGCCATTAGTTTGTGTTTGGAAATTTTACCGGAAACGGAAATGCTAAAGAGTATAGCTTTGATATTTCTTATTTAGTACACAATAGACAAATGGCAGTTAGTCCGTTTGTCTGTCGGTTTGTCGTTCATTGAGAGTTTCCTTTGTCCAGTTTGTTTAACAAGAAGCTTGTTAGCATTTTTCAAGTATTATATTACACAAAATGTTGTTATAGTAATGCTATGTAAGAGAGTGGAAATAAGCCCTCTAACACCTCTCATAACATTCAAGAACATAGAATTTATTGTGTTGTTTGGTGAACAGGTGTTGAATTGTTTTTTGTTAGTTATGGATATATTTCAAAGGTTGGGACAAGAAGTGGCCATGGTAAAGTTCATGAAATTATTCACTTTACTTGACTTAACTTAACTTCTAATGATAGACGAAAATATTCCGATTATGGAAGTAAACTGTTGGATTTTTACGTTTTTAAGTAAGTTAGACTAACAAAGTTTATTTTTTGTTAGTTTTGAGTGAGCTTTTGGCATTTTAATTATTTAACCCTTTAACATGAAAACGAATAATGGTATAACAACTTTGAAACGAACAAAAATTGTCTCATCAAATATCGCTTTCTGACCCTAAGTTCGACCTTAGTTCCAGGCAGGTTGGAGTCTCTTTTAAAATGTCCTTCCATCTATATGACTAGTGCACGAAGGGCATAACTGATATGTTCGAAACTTTTGATATCGTACATTAATTCCAAATATGGACAGATGATAGACCCTGCCAGTTCGTAACTTCTAGTATTTACTCCATAAAAAAGATCAATATAGTGAAGAGCGAAAACAAATATATCCTTTCAAACGTGTTTTCGATTAGATCTAGACTTCGAACATCACAGTATTTTACTGAAATAATCGAAATAGTTTTAGCAAATAGAATATACATCTCGTTCCATTTATTTTTTTTTTTTACCCCAGACCCTTAGGCGTGTGATAGGGAAATGTTTTGATTATTGGTCAGTCCTAAAGGTACTAGCATTGTTTAAAAAAAGTCTTAAAAAAAGAAATACTATCGCTTGTGTTTTATCTCCATTCATGGTAGATTTGTTGTTTGTTCTATAGAAATACACATCACAATAGTTGAAGGACGATGTTAAAAATAACAAGTTTTAAAATAAAACCAGTAAGGAAAGTAGTAAAGTCGGACGGGCCGACTATATGATACCCTTCACCACTTTGGCATATTCAACCGATGAATCCTAACAGACGTCGAATTTTTGAAGGACTATAACCATAAAAATGGATCCATAAACATGTCATTCTGCCACCTATGTTAAATTTTTCATTTGGCCAGATAAAGGATTGCTTCTTATGTTATAGTAACTTCTGTACGTAGAGCAATATTTTGTGGCGATTGGACCCACCTTGTTGAAGCATTTATATCCTACCACTACGTTATACTAACTTCAGTACGTTGTGCAAAATATGTGTCAATTTGGCATTAAATCGGACGAAAATAATTATGTAGAAGCTATATCAAAATCAGAATCGATTTCAATGAGACTTGGCAGAGATTAATTACAGTTCATTGTACAAAATTGTGTGGCAATCGGACACACAAGTGCACAATTTACATAAAATCGGAAGAAAATATATATGGGAGTTATATCTAAATGCGGACCGATTTTCCGGAAACTTAACACACATCATTCTAGACCTAAGTCATTACGCTATGCAAAACTTCGTGCAAATCGAAAGATATATAGGGACTTTGGTGCACCATTTACATTAAATCGGACGAAAATGTATATATTGGAGCTATATCTAAATCGGGATCAACTTCAGGAAACTTAACATACATCATTCTAGACCTAATTCAGTACGCTGTGCAAATTTTGTGCAAATCGAAAGATAAATAGGGACTTTGGTACACCATTTACTATAAATCGGACGAATATATGGGAGCTATATCTAAAACTGGACCGATTTTCAGGAAACTTAACACACATCATTCTAGACCTATTTAGTTACCCTATGCCAAATTTCGTACAAATCGAAAGATATATAGGGACTTTGATGCACAATTTACATAAAATTGGAAGAAAATATTTATATGGGAGCTATATATAAATCTGGTCCGATTTTCAGGAAACTTAGCATACATCATTCTAGACCTAATTCAGTACGCTGTGCCAAATTTCGTGCAAATCGAATGATATATAGGGACTTTGGTGCACCAATTACATGAAATCGGTCGAAAATATATATGACAGCTATATCTAAATCTGGACCGATTTTAAACACATCATTCTAGACCTAATTCAGTACGCTGTGCCAAATTTCGTTTAAATCAAGAGATATGTAGGACTTTGGTGCACCATTTACATTAAATCGGATATATATATATATATATATATATATGGGAACTATATTTAAATCTGAACCGATTTTCAGGAAACTTAACACACATCATTCTAGACCTAATTCAATACGCTGTGCCAAACTTCGTGTAAATCGAGAGATATATAGGACTTTCGTGCACCAATTACATGAAATCGGGCCAAAATATATATGTGAGTTATATCTAAATCTGAACCGATTTTCAGGAAACTTAGCACACATCATTCTAGACCTAATTCAATACGCTGTGCCAAATTTCGTGTAAATCGAGAGATATATTGGACTTTGGTGCACCAATTACATGAAATCGGGCGAAAATATATATGGGAGCTATATCTAAATCTGAACCGATTTTTCCCGATTTCAATAGGGTTCGTCCTTGGGCCATATATGTGACCTATGTCAAATTTCATCCAAATCGGATCATAAATGCGACCTGTACTTTGTTCACAAAAATACATGGACGGACGGACAGACGGAAATGCGTAAATCGACTCAGAAAGTGATTCTATACATATTCTCAAGAGGAACCATGTGTCTATCTCGTTTCCTTTTACCTGTTACAAACATATGCACAAAGACATAATACCCTGTACCACAGTGTGGTGAAGGGTATACAAATTGTTCTCCTTTCACAAGCGGAAACGGAAATGACTCACAAAAGAGCTATTGTGTTGGTGTTCAGTGTCTCCAATAGGCAAAAAAATTCTACCTGAACTATTCTGGAAGAGTCTGTGTTCTTCTGTCATTGTGTGTGTGTTACTTATTGTTTGACAAGTAGCTTATTAACACCTGTATTAGTATTAGTCTTCTTATAGTTGCTGTATATATTAATTTTAAAGTAAATTTGAATGATTCAAGGATACTGTTCGACTTAGGGGATAGTAGCAAGTGTGATAATCCTTTTTTCATTGAATTAGTGACTGAAAGTAATGATGTTATCTTTTAAGAAATACGCAAAAGTATTAATTTTTAAACTGAACTTATTCATTCAATTTATTCGGTTTCTATTCTTCTTTTATTTTATTATATTGTCTCTCTACGAAATTGAATCTTAATTTTTCTTAATTTCATTTTCAATTGTGAAAAAAAACAACAGAAATATAATATTTTCCCAATTGAATTTACAGATTGCTTAATTACAAACTCTGGTGGATATGGTCGTGTAGTTGGAATAATTCATAACAAGGTAGGTAGCTATACCGATATTTCTATATCTATGTATGTGTGTGTCTATTCAATTATCTTATTGTATAAAAAACGTATGTATTGGTGTAAGTGTGTGCGTTTCTGTGTATGTGATTACTTACACAAAGTATTTAATCAACTGCAAAAGTTGAGCTGTCGGTCGGGCTGTTGGATCTCGATTCACTAGACGAGATGTGGCTTCCTGTAATGGCACCGGTACTCGGGGCAACATCTTTTGTACATTTTCATCCAGCTGCGTGTTATTGAATTAGAAATTAACAATGAAATGAATGGCAAAAAGGGGGGAAAACATGAAAAGAAAATGAAGAAGACATAGCATAAAAAATTAGTCCTTGTCAGAGCAAGAGTTACGTGTAAAAGGTAAAAAAAAAACAAAATTAACAACAAAATTGAATAAACACGTAAAGCAAGCAATGTTGCCGTTAGTGATTTTGGAATTTTATACCAAACATATTTGATGGTGTTAAAAATATTTATACAAAACTTGATATAGATAAGATAATGGTATAATGTAATTTTCACCGAGAACTGCATATGGCAGGATTGTTAATCAATGTACACACCAATATTGACCATAGTTAAATTTTTAGTACCATTTAGTTCCTTTATAGTACGTACTTCCAAAACTACCTCCACATCTTAACACTACACCGCAATTCTGATCGCAATACAAATCTAGCTCTACACTAATTTTGGTATCCTTTATTAACATTTGTATTCATGGAGTACTTATTTCCAAAACTAATTCAAAATTTCATGTTTCGAGTTCTATAGGTTCATCTAAGTCTAAATTATACTCAATTTAGTACCATATAGTATACACTAATATAAATCCAATAGAAATCAGATTTTCCAATTTCAGTATTCCAGCCCTATCGATTCACTCAAATATAACAACAGTGATACTAACTTAAAATTTCAAGATTCCAGCTTTATCGGTTCGCCCAAAATTTCATTTGTACCATATTTAGTACACATTAGTATGAATTTACAAAACTTCATACATAGCCCAATCCTACACCTGAACAGTGATCCTAACTCCAAATTTTAAGATTCAAGCTCTATGAATTCACATATGGTATCATTTAGTACACATTAGTACAAATTTGCAAATCCTACACCCCAATATTGACCCAAAATTTCAGGATTCTAAATCTATCGGTTCACCCAAAATTTAAACTGTAGCAAATTGAGTGCACATTAATCAGTTCTGTCAATTTGCCCAAAATTTAAATTTAGTACCATTTAGTACACATTAGTATATATTTCCAAAACTTTCTACATACCCCAAGCCTACACTCCAACAATGATCCTAATACAACATTTGAGGATCCCAAAATCCAACATTTCGTTTCACCCAAAATCCAAATTGTATCAAATATAGTACCATTAGTACTTATTGTGCACATAAGTACAAATTTCTAAAACTACCTACATATCGATACACTTCGAAAGTAAAGTCAATTTCAAATTTCAGGATTCCAGCTCTCCCAGATTTAGGATTCCACTCCAACAATTCCAATTCCACTCCAATCCTAACACCAAATTTGAGGATCCCAAAATCCAAAATTTCGTTTCATCCAAAATCCAAATTGTACCAAATATAGTACCATTAGTACTTATTGTACACATAAGTAGAAATTTCTACAACTACCTACATATCGATACACTTCGAAAGTAAAGTCAATTTCAAATTTCAGGATTCCAGCTCTCCCAGATTTAATATGTACCAAATATAGTACCATGTGGTACTTCAACCCTTATATCAACCCTACTTTTCAAAATTACAAACTTAGCCCTATCCGTTCATGCTACGAAATTGCACCAAATTTAGTACAATTTTTTTTCTAAAAAAGTTGAGTACATTTAAGCGTGGGTGGCGTAGGGGATGACAGATACCAAGCAACGGCTCTGATTGGCTTTAACATGGCGAAGTCCAGGCTTATCTTGGTCCCTCCTTCATCTCAATTGTGGACACTGACCTACCCGCGGTGCCACCTGGGGAGCTATTCTCATTAGCCGCGAGTTCACCCATAAGAACTATAAAAAATGGGTTGAGGCGTCGGGTTAGTTGCCCACTCTCGGAAAATCCAACCTACTATGAAAAAGCTAAGAAAAAAAACAAACCCCCCTAATGTATAAAGAACCACGATCTGCCAATCTGCACTTGGAATGTGCGTACGTTGTACAGAACAGGCGCAGTGTTCGCTTTGGCGGATATACCTAAGAAGTACAAAGCCGATATTATTGACTTACAGGAAATGCGATGGAAAGGGACAGGCGTAAGTAAATTAGACGATTACGCGCTGTATTATAGCTGCCATGAAACGAGACATGAATTTGGCTGCGGATTTATGGTTAACAGGAGAATAAAATACCTCCAGATTCACTCCAGTAGATGAGCGTATTGCTATAATCCGTATAAAAGCGAAGTTCTTTTACATCAGTCTCATTTGCGCCCATGCTCCGACCGAAGACAAAGATGAGCAAATCAAATACATATTTTACGAGCGCCTAGAAACAGCATATGACCGTCTCCCTGGCCATGACATTAAAATTCTGCTAAGAGATTTTAATGCAAAAAATCGGAAGGGAAATATCTTTGGCCCCACCGTCGGAAAATTCAGCCTTCATGAAGAAACATCCGACAACGGCATGAGGTTGATTGACTTCAAGTAACGAGAAATCAAATTGATCATGTTGTGATATACGGAAGGCATTCATCCAGTGTTTTAGACGTCCGATCGATCCGAGTAGCGAATATCGATTCGGACCATTACCTTGTGGCAGCCAAGGTACGCACCCGTCTTAATGTTTCAACAAAGGTGCGATCTAATACAACACGGAAACTCGACGTCGAAAAGCTGCAAACACAACAGGTAGCCGAGGCCTACTCCGCTCAAATTACCCATTTGCTTGAAGAAAGCTCTTCTTGTCCCGATAATAGTATAGAAGCACAATGGCAAAGAATTGCCCAATCCCTACAAACTGCAGCAAAAGGAACAATTGGGTACCAAAAACCACCACCAAGAAACCCATGGTACGATCAGGAGTGTCGTAATGCTACTGATGGGAAAAACGCAGCGTATAGGGCAACCCTGCAGACAGTAGCAACACGTAACGTGATGGAGAATTATCGGGAGAAAGGGAGAGAGGAGAAACGTGTTTTCAGAAAAAAGGAGGGGAAGGCCACGAATTAGATGGAAAGACTAAGTAGAAAACAACATCTTGGAACGTGGTCTTTCAAATTGGTGGACTTGCGCACAAGACCGACGCGCTTGGAAATCTTTTTTAAGCTCGGCTTATGGAACAACTGTTCTGTAACAAGTCAGCTAAGTAAGTATGTAAGTAATTACATTTAAGCGTTCCAGCTGCACCAGTTCGCCAAATACAAATGACACCATATTTAGTATTTTTTTTTAGCATTTTTCGTGCCGTTCTATTACGAATTTCCAATACCAGCCTTATCAGATACCTTTGGAGTAAGAGTGACTCTCACCCAAAATTTCACGATTCTAGCTTCAGATATTTCTTCTGGACGTTGATGAATTGTTAAGTCAGTCAAAAAATAAGCAGAATATCTCAGCACCAAAACCAGCTAAAATTTTCGACCACTTTTGTTTATCATTGCACACCAGAGATAACTTTGAGAGCAACCCTAAAAGACATCAGTCATCTACTATATCTGCTGGCTGTGCGGTAAGTAATATCACATCAAACGATGAGATCTCTAGACTGCATAGGAATACCGAAGAACTTGATAGCAAAAGAGTTCATTAGTAACTTGAGAAGTGAATGATGGATAATTGATTGCAAAAACATTGTCGGATTCATTCATTCGTTCATTAATCGTCGTCGTGTCGTAGATTGCAGCTGTTAGCAGTTGACGAAGCAAATGTTGCGGCTACGGAATGCAATACGTTAGTTTTATTTGTGTGTGAGTGGATTTTGTTTCACCTTGACGTTTGGCTGGCTGTCTCGCCGCCTGCCTACCGATTTGATTATGCCACCGCCTTATGTGGTGGCGATAATAAGGCTGTGTGTTTTACCTGGCATTGGCCAGACTGTTGATTTTCATAAGCCATCAGCTTAATTTGTGCGCTGCTGTGGTTTATCATGGAGAAATTTTCATTTTTGCTAATGGCCTGTGTATTCGTTGCATATGAAATTGTGAAATTCGAAGAAAATGAATGATTGAAATACTAACCAGACACACAAAGCTGAAATTACCAAGAAGAAGTTAAGGATAAGTATTTTTAGAATGAAAAGGTAGATTATGTGTGTTGAGGTATATGAATACCATTTGCTGGTTAATTGCTAAATCATGACCTTCTCAACTAAATACAAATTTTGGGGAAGAGGCATTGTTAAATATGTTTTGAACCTGCCGAGAAATATGTTAAACATAAATTTATCAAAGATGTACCAACAACTAAATGGTTGTCTGAATTTTTTTATCGTTGAGCATAATTATAATCTGTTCATCATAAAAAGGTTTTGTAAATAAATCAAAATGCCCCTTTCAACTCACATATATGGGAAACGCTACATTTCAGCTCGCCTACATGAAACCAGTAAGGAAAGTAGTAAAGTCGGACGGGGCCGTCTATATGATACCCTTCACCAATATGGGTATATTAAACAGCTGATGATATTTATCTAAATGTGAATCTACCCAGATCTATCCATAAACATATAATTCGTTCAATGGGACAAAAATATGTAAATCGACTTCAAACAAATATAAATAGGTCATCCGTTGGACTATGCCTGTACTTCTAGAAAACGCAACAATTCTATGCTCAATTTTGTACGTTGTGTAAAATTTGATGTCAATCTGATTAACATGAGGAGTTTGATGCGCAATTTACTTAAAATCGGGCGAAAATATACATGGAAACTATATCCAAATATGAAGCGATTTCAATGAAACTGGTCACAGGTTAGGTTATACTAATCTTAGTACGTTTTGTTCCTACCAGCCTATTGGTTCCTTGGTGCGTCAATTACTTAAAATCAATCTATAATAAAAGGGAGCTATATCTAAATCTCAACCAATTTTCACAAAACTTGGCACCCATCATTCTGGACTAAATTTATATTAAATCGGACGAAACCATATATGGGAGCTATATCTAAATCTGGACCGATTGTCTCGAAACTTGGCATACATCAATCTAGGCTCAATTTAGTACGTTATGCCGAATTTCGTGCAAATCGATAGATATATACGAACTTTGGTGCACCATTTACATCAAATCGGACGAAACTATATATGGGAGCTATATATAAGTCTGGACCGATTTTCTCGAAACTTGGCAGACATCACTCCAGGCTCAATTCAGTACGTTATGCCAAATTTGGTGCAACTATAGGGACTTTGGTGCACCATTTACATGTACAGTAAATCGGACGAAAATATATATGGGAGCTATATCTAAACCTTGACCGATTTTCACGAAACTTGACCGAAATCAGTCTAGGCTCAATTCAGTACGTTATGCTAAATTTCGTGCAACTCGAAGGATATATAGGGACTTTGGTGCACCATTTACATCAAATCGGACGATGCGATGGGAGCTATATCTAAATCTGGACCGATTTTCACGAAACTTGACCGACATCACTCTAGGCTCGATTCAGTACGTTATGCCAAATTTCGTGCAAATCGAAGGATATATAGGGACTTTGGTGCACCATTTACATCAAATCGGACGAAAATGTATATGGGAGTTATGTCTAAACCTTGACCGATTTTCACGAAACTTGACCGACATCACTCTAGGCTCGATTCAGTACGTTGTGCCAAATTTGGTGCAAATCGAAATATATATAGGGACTTTGGTGCACCATTTACATGAAATCGGACGAAACTATACATGGGAGCTATATATAAATCTGGACCGATTTTCACAAAACTTAGCAGACATCATTATAGGCTCAATTCAGTACGTTATACTAACTTTCGTGCAAATCGACAGATATATAGGGTCTTTGGTGCACAATTTACCTTAAATCGGACGAAACTATATATGGAAGCTATATTTAAATCTGGACCGATTTTCACGAAACGTGGCAGACATCACTCTAGGCTCAATTCAGTACGTTGTGCTAAATTTGGTGCAAATCGGCAGATATATAGGGTCTTTGGTGCACAATTTACCTTAAATCGGACGAAAATATATATGGGAGCTATATCTAAATCTGAACCGATTTTTATCTATTTCAATAGGGTCCTTGGGCCAAACAAATGAGCATTATAAATGCGACCTGTATTTAGTTTACAATTTAACACCAACAGACGGACAGACGGCGGACGAACGGACATGCATAAATCGACTCAGAAAGTGATTCTATGCATATTCTCAAAAGGAACTATGGGCCTATCTCGTTTCCTCTTGCCTGTTACAAACAAATGCACGAAGACATAATTCCCTATCTATTACAGCTCACCTTCACGGAGATATACTAACATTAACTTAGTCTAGTTGGAGGTAGAGTTATTTTCAGGTCGCCTATATGGAAATAGACTGCCTTTCAGCTCGCATATGTGAGACTAGACTTCCTTTAAGGTGGAGATGGACTCCCTAGGTGGAGATAGACTCCCTTTCAGCACGCCTTGGTGGGTATAGGCTCCCTTTCAGTTTGCCTCCTGAGGGAGTCTATCGTCTTATAGTCCGTTCGTCTATAAGACGATAGACTCCCTTTCAGTTCGTCTATATGACGATGGACCGCCCTCAGCATGGAGATAGACTCCCTTTCAGTTCACCTATATGGAGATACTGCCTTTCAACTCGCCTTTGTGGAGATAGATTCGCTTATGTAGATACGGACTCCCTTTAAGTTTGTCTAGATGGAAAAAACTCCCTTTCAGTTCGACTATGTGGAGATAGATTCCTTTCAGCTCACCTATATGGAGATCAACTCCCTTTATGCTCGCCTAGGTGAAGATAGACTCCCCCGAATATAAACTACCTTTCAGCTCACCTATATGGAGATAGAGTCCATCCCAAGTTGCCTGTATGACGATAGGCATTCTTTCAGCTCGTACGATGACTCCCTCTAAAAACAAATGCCTCAGTTAATTCGACAAAATGTGTATGTGTGTTAAATGTACTGTTCAAGTTCAAGGTGACTGCCGTAATATTTTTTTTTCGATAACTTTTAGCATATCTGTACAGACAGTGGTCTAAGCATTTTCCATAAAAATGCCAGATGCAGAACTCATTAGTTTCATTATTTTCTTAGAATTTATTAAAAATTGTGGGGAAAGTTCACTACGATGACGATAATACACCGACATTAGGGGAAAGTGAAACAGATAATTTCAATTTTTTGATGGAAATTAAAAAACGGAGCAAAATGAAACAATGGTTGCAGTTAACTAAGTCAACCAGTCGGACTGGGAGGTAGTTAGTCGGTAATTTAGTTAGCTTGTCAGTATGTCGTTATTTACAGTTTATTTTCATTTTGGCACAAAATCCAATTAAACATAAAATTTGTCTAAACTATGAAAGAATTCTGTTGCCATGTTAGGAGATTTTGATTGCTAAGCGAACGTTTGGCAACGTTTCTCTGTCTGGCATGTTGTGGGGATTTCATTTTACAATTTTCGTCGTTTTGCTTTGTTGTTGTCTTTAATTTAATTAAGAGTTAATTAAAATGTTAATCCTCCATGAAAATTCAAACGACAGCAATTTCAAATTAATTATAGGATTAGAAACGGTTAGCAACGGTGATTTGTGAAAAGCTCCCACGAGTGGAAATTAATTTTATGCTTTAATAATTATGTTAATTATAGCATTGTGGTTTTGTCAATCGGTTGTCGAATTTAATACGTTCGGAATAGTTAGAAAACTGAAACATAAGCTATAGCTGTATATATATATATATATATATATATATAAATTGAGTTTGTATACCCTCTACCATAGTATGGAGGGTATATTAATTTTGTCATTCCGTTTGTAACTCATCGAAATATTCATTTCCGACCCTTCTTGATCAGGGTAAAATTCGAAGACGATCTAGCCATGTCCGTCCGTCTGTTGTAATCACGCTATCTTCCGAAGGAATTGAGATAGGGTGCTGAAATTTTGCATAGGTTTGTCTTTTGTCTGCAGGCAGGTCAAGCTCGAAGATGGGATATATCGGTCCACGTTTAGGCATAGCTCCCATATAACAGTACCCCCAATTTTCGGTATTTTGAGGTTCTTGAGCGCGTTTTTCATCCGAATACGCTGAAATTTTGTGCATTAGGTTCTTATTGGGTACTTAATGTCTCCACTAAAAATTATAAATACTACTCCACTTTTTCTGATAGCCCCCATATAACGGTACCTCCTAATTTTCAGTCTTGAGCGCATTTTTCAACCGAATTCGCTGCAATTTGGTATTTTGTAGTCGTATATGGTAACAAATCTCTCCATCAAAAATTATTAGTATTCGCCCACTTTTTGGGGTAGTCATAGCCATATAACCCCATTTTTTATATTAAAATCGTTATCTGTTTTGTTCCGTGTTTTGGGTTTTGTTCTAAGACTCTGTTGTAATCTTTACACCTGCGTAGGATATCGAGATAAAAAACTAGAACGTAAGGTTCGATAATGAACTATATATATGAACTATAACGCTTTTAGACCTAGCCCCTGTCCGGGAGGTACCAGAAGGAGTGGACGTTACCAATCTTTGAAATTGAACTAAGTTTGGAAGAAATAGTAAGATGGATGAAAATCTAAATTTTCTGAAACGGATTTTGTCCAAAGAAACATGGGGACTAAAACAAATATATTTCGACGAGGCACATTTTCATCGTGTCAAAGTGTATACACCCTCATTAGCCATAAGGCTGAGGGTATAATTATCCATTAACAATTTTTGAAATTTATATTATGGTTTACATAATCGGTTTGTAGAAATGTCGGTATAGGTCCACTTTTTGGTATATTTTCATTTCACGTACCTGTCAGTATATCTATGGTGGAGGGTATCCAAAGTTCAGCCGGGTCGAACTTAACGCTTTTTCACTTGTTATTTTTATCGGCGCGGTGAAATGAACACTCAATACAGCAGAAAATATAATGGATAGTAAGTGCATCACAATAGAGACGGATTGATGGGTAGGGAGTATACCGCCATATAAAAGGACTGATAGGAGGAGAATCTTTCGTCGTATAGACGAGCTTCATGGGTATTGGTATCATGGTAACAGTGTATTAGTGAGTAAACATTTCTTCAGTCTATCTGTAAGTGTCCTAAAAAATCAAAACTTTCATGTCTAATAATAACCCAAAAATACCAAGAATATTTAGATTTGCTTTGATACGTCTGTTGTTATAATTCAAATATAACTTTTGATTAACTTTTGAAAAAATACACACACACACACACTCACTCACACATTTCTCCAATGAAAGTCCACTTTCCATTTCTGACTTCAAACTGAAAGTATGCTAATTCCAATTTTATAATTGAATAGCTGACGGACAGTTAGACAAGCAGACAGAGAGTAAAGTAAAACTAGATTGACTTGTTGGGTTTTTTACTTGGTTAGTGGTTGCTCTGTTTGTTCCCTGGGTGGTTGGTTGGCTTCCCCAAAAGAAAGCCAAGAAAAAGCCATGAACAAAAATATATATTTTTCTCCTTAGTAAATCAAAGGAAATGCTAAAATAAGAAAACTTGTGTTGTCGCCGTTATCGTCGCAAGGTGTTTCAAGTATGCAAACAACTCAGAGATTTTACGAACTTTTTTTTTTGCTGTTGTTCTAAAGTTCTTGCAATGTCAAGTGGAGGTATTAAGTTGTGTCTGTTGTTGGCCGGCCGGAGGTTGAGTTTTGTCGAATGTTGTAAAGCGATGATGGCGGCACAATAATCCTGGTTGAGAGTAAACTTTTCAAGTAGTTGTCGTAGTAGTAGTAGTGGTGGTGGTGGGAGTGGAAGTGGGAGTGGGAGTGTCGAAATGTGTACGTACACAACCGTAACCACCGTAGCTGCGACACGGTCTTAAATATCTCTGAAATGATTATTTTAATGCGTATTACTTGTTGCTTGTGGCCATGGTGGTCTGTGGAGGCATTACCATTTCGACAGTGTTTAACATACACCGACAGTTGCTAAATTTCAAAGTAAATTGGGAATATTTTAGAAGAGAGATTTTAAAAAGTTCAAAAGTACCTGTATTGGTACTTGTGAACTTTTTAAAATCTATGTAAATTCTGAGGACTATTTTTGCAAGAACCTATGCAGACGAGAAGATCTTAAATGATATGTTTTAATGAGTGAACAAGTGTGAATATTTTTAAGGAATTTATTACAAGGATCAGTCATAAATGTCAGTCATATTTTATTATGCAAGGACCATTTTTTAAAGAATATTTTTTCAAGGACTACAAGGATTTCTTAAAGTATATATTTTCCTGGACTATCCATAAGCGTGGATTTTTTTGAAGAATATTTATTCAAAGACAATTTATATGTGTGAATTTCAAAAAAAAAAAAAAAAAACAACAAGTGAAAAAGCGTTAAGTTCGGCCGAACTTTGGATACCCTCCACCATAGTTATACTGACAGATACATGCAATGAAAATATAGGGAACATACCAAAAAGTGGGCATATACCTATAATTCTACAAACCGATTTATGTAAACCATTATGTACACCAAATACAAACTTCAGCAATTTTTAATGGGGATTTTTGCTAAAATCTGTAATATCGAAAAAGTTACCAAAGGACCAATATTAATTACATAGTGTAGGAAATAGTGAATATTTGGTGATATCATTATATGAGGGCTATGCCTAATTAATGACCGGTATATGCCAATATTGAACTCAACATTTAATTGTTTATCTCAATTCTTTCCTTCAGGAGGTATCACTATATTGAGGAGATGCCTAAATGTCTGCCGATATATTTCATTATCGTCATGCTTGAGTTTTCTTTTATCACAATATCTTTAGAAGGCGAAAAGCTTACAACAGATGGCTAAATAGTCTTTGTAGGGTAAAAATTGGCTGTTCCCCGTAACGACTACCCAACCCCAACACACGGAACAGATCAGATAACTATTTTAATATAAAAAAGGGCGTTATATGGGGACTACCACTAAAAAGGGGTGAATATTAATAATTTTTGGTGGAGAGATTTGTTACCATATACGACTACAAAATACCAAATTTTAGCGAATTCGGTTAAAAAACGCTCTCAAGAACCTCAAAATATCGAAAATTGGGGGTACCCTTATATGGGGGCTACACGAAAAAATTGACCTACATTTATAATTTTTTGTGGAGAGATTTGCTATCCAATAATAACTGAAATTACTATATTACAGCAAATTCGGTGAAAATCCGGTCAAACCCCCCCAAATACCGGATATTGGGAGATACCCTTATATGGGTGCTACCAGAAAAAGTGGACCTATATTTATAATTTTTAGTGATGAAATTTGGTACCCACAACGCAATGTATCAAATTTCAGCGAATTCGGTCGAAAAATGCGACAAAACCCCCGAAAATTCCGCAAAATTGGGTGGTACCCTTATATGGGGGCTATCCGAAAATATGGACCCATATTTACAATTTTTGGTGCAGAGATTTGCTACCCAATAAGAACTCAACGCTCCCAAATATACCGAAAATTGGGGGGTACCCTTATATGGGAGCTATGCCTAAACGTGGACTGATAAATCTTCGAACTTGACCTGCCTCCAGACAAAATACGACTCTATGCAAAATTTTGGCGATCTATATATATTCGTTTAGACGCTAGAGTTATTACAACAGACAAACGGACAGACGGAAATTGCTATATCGTCATAGAATTTTACGCTGATCAAAAATATATATACTTTATAGGTTCGGAAATAATTATTTCGATGAGTTACAAACGGAAAAACAAAATTAATATACCCTCCATACTATGGTGGAGGGTATAAAAACAAAAAGTAAGGAAAGTAGTAAAGTCAAACTGGGCCGACTTCACCACTTTGGGTATATCCTACATATATATATATATATGTATATCTGAACCGATTGCAGGGAAACTTGTCAGAGACTAATTTCATCATTCTAGATCTTATTCACTACGCTGTGCCAAAGTTCGTGCAAATCTAAAGATACATAGGTATTTTAGTGTACTATTTACCTAAAATCGGACGAAGCTATATATGAACCGACTTTCACGAAACTTTGCACACATCATTCTAGATCTTTTTCATTACGCTATGCAAAATTTCGTGCAAATCGAAAGATATATAGGGACTTTGGTACACAATTAACCAATTTACCTTAAATCGGGCGAAACTATATATGGGAACTATATCTAAATCTGAACCGATTTTCACGAAACTTTGCACACATCATTCTAGATCTTATTTATTACGCTCTGCCAAATTTCGTGCAAATGGAAAGATATATAGGAACTTTAGTAGACTATTTACCTAAAATCGGGCGGAACTATATATAGGAGCTATCTGAACCGATTTTCCCCAACTTCAATAGGGTTTGTCGTTGGGCCAAACAAATGAGCTGTGCCAAATTTCATCCAATTCGGATCATAAATGCGACCTGTACTTTGTTTACAATTTAACATGGACAGACGGACGAACAGACAGACGGACATGCATAAATCGACTCAGAAAGTGATTTTATAAATATTCTCAAAAGGAACCATGGGTCTATTTCGATTATTTTTGCCTGTTACAAACATATGCACAAAGACATAACACCCTGTACCACACTGTGGTGAAGGGTATACAAAAAAACACCTATATTGGTGGATTTTTAAAGAATATTTTTTCAAGGACCACCTATTTTTGAAAAATACTTTTTCAAAGGACAAATTTTTCAGTGAGGATATCAATATAGGCGTAGATTTGTTAAAGGATATTCTTTCAATGACAAATACTGGTGTGGAGTTTTTAAAGAATATATATTCAAGAACCAATACAGGTGTGGACTCTTTTAATAATATATATTCTAGGACTAATATAGGGGTGAACTTCTTAAGAATATTGTTTCAAGGACCTATGCAAACGTGGATTTATTAGAGTAACTTCTGGTAATGTGGACCATGCGTCAAATGTGGACCACCCCCCATATCTAAGAAAATGCTTGAAATATGCCAATGCCGCCTCGATAAATGTTTTCCTAATTAGTGAAAACAACCATCAAACTTGGTTTTTAATAAATAATTGCAATGTTGAAAATTTAGTAAGTGAAAATGTAGCTCTGATTGTAAAAGTGTGATTTGAAAATTTTTTAGCACAATAGTCGAACGATTTTGTAAAATAGTCGAACATTTTGTTTTTCTCGAATATAAAGAGGTTATGTGGTTTTCTTGTTTTCTTTAACAAAAATACACGTTTATCTGTAATTACTTTCGGTTATTTTTAAATTTTTATTCATTTTTGAAGCCGATAATTATTTTTAAATAAAAATATTCAATGTCGGGTAATGTGGACCACTATAAAAAGTGGGACATTTTCATGAAGACGAGTTCGAAACAAGGGCGCATTTAATATGCGAGGAGGTATTCTATCCTCTGAAAACTCGATATCCGAAATTATAGGTGCCTCGGTTGGATAATGAAGCAAGGACCTTAAAAATACCGCAAATGGGGTGGTACCCTTAAATGGGGGCTATTCCAAAACATGGACCCATATATTTTTGCATTCATTGTTACCCAAGAGTGCAATAAATTGAAATTTATCACAGTTAATCCACAACCTACCTTTAACTTACTGATCCTCATTACCCACACATACTGGTCCACATTACCCGCCAAGTTATTTTTATTTGCAGTTTAGAGTTTTTTGAAATATAATGCAATAACATTTTTATGGACAAATATATATAATTTTTGACCTGGAATATATTTAGCCAACAAATCTACTAAGTTGTGAAAACAATTTGTTTTCACTTTTTACCGTTGGTACGCCCACAATATCAAAAAAAGAAAATGGTGGTCCACATTACCCGAAGTTACTCTAAGTAATATTTTCCAGGATCAGTATAGAAGTGAAGCTTTTTAAGAGTATTCTTTCAAGGGCAAATGCCGTCGCGGATTTGTTAGAGTATTTTTTCCAGGGTCCATATTGGCGTGACATTTTTATAGTATTTTTTCCAGGGTCCATATTGGCGTGACATTTTTATAGAGTATTCTTTCAAGCTGCAATACAGACGTGTGATTGTTAAACAACAATACAGACCTGGACTTTATAGGAATATTTTTTCAAGGTCCAAAAATAAGCGCGGCTTGTTTTTTATAAACATTTTACAGAAAAAAACGTGTATATTTTTAAGGCCACAGTAATGAGTTATAAGCACAGAGCCGTAGCGTTAATGAATTATGTTGTCTGCAAAAAAAGTTTTCTCATTTTTGGAAGATCTTATCAGAATTACAGCAGTTTTTTACCACTGTCTTATAAAATATACCATTCAAATAAATGCTGAAAAAATAAAACTTAATAGAGTGTCTCAAAATGAATATGTCTGTGTACATCAAGTGTCTACTTACCGCTTCCAATTGTTTGATATAGTTGGCGGGTACATTTCCCGATTGTATTATCGGTCGACCTCTATTAAAGACAGCACAAATAACTAAACCTAAAGAGAACATGTCACTGAGAAGACTACATTTCGAATGTAATTGTGTTTCAGGTGCTGTCGATTTTTTTTCAAGGCAAAAAAGAGGATGAGAAGAAAAAAGGGAAAAAGAAAAAGTAAAGAATTTGAAACTTTTATTCCACGGACATTTTGTTTTGTTGATGTTAAATATTATGGAAATCATCAGGTGACAATGTTTGCAGAGCCTTAGCAGGGCTTTGCAATGTTACAATACTTACGCATAAAATCCAAATTTGGCTGTGCCATTTTTGATATGCGAGTTGTCCATGGTTGACATGTTATAAAGTCATTGATATCAGTCTCATTCATTCTTTCTGCAAGGGAGGAAGAATAAAAATATTATTGAATTAATAAAAATATTAGAATGCTAATTTATCAAATTACGTTAAATTGTAAAACAAGAAATAGACTTACCTAAAAATTCTAAGCCACCTAATTTCCAGGTACCCCTTTTTGTTATAAATATTGATGCCGGACATATGTTCCGATGTATAACATGCCCCGAATAATGAAGGAATGTTATCGCCTCCACTAACTGAAATGAAATAAAAATAAACAGGATTTTTAAAGAATATAGGAGGATCGATACTGACCAACATTTTTAATAATTTAATCATCTTTGTAGGGATAATAATCGATACTGTTTCTCAAAGACTAATAAAAGTATCGTTTTTTTTTTGCAAGAATTTTCCAAAATACCAATACAAGCATGAAATAAATTAAACATGTGTTTTGAAGGCTTAATAAAGCTTGAAATTTTGTAAAAAATATTGTAAAAGTAGTGAGTAGTCAAAGTAGTCATAATATTTATTCAAGGACAAGTATAGCCCAAAATTATTAAAATAATTGTTCATAGACCAATTCAAGCATTGGGTTTTTAGAATGTTTTTTAAGGACCAATACAGGAGTAGATTTTAACGAATGTTTTTGGAAGTGATTTTTTTAAATATTTATTCATGGACCAGTATAGGCATGAATGATTTGAATAATATTTTTGCATGTACCTATCCAGACCTCGAATTTTTTAAACAATATTTTTTAAAAATCTAATATGGACGTGTATTTTTATACCCTTCACCACACTGTGGTACAGGGTATTATGTCGTCGTGCATATGTTTGTAACAGGCAAAAGGAAACGAGATAGACCCATAGTTCCTTTTGAGAATATGCATAGAATCACATTCTGAGTCGATTTATGCATGTCCGTCCGTCCGCCTGTCCGTCTGTTGGTGTTAAATTGTAAAGTACATGTTGCATTTGTAATCCGATTTGGATGAAATATGGCACAGTTCATTTGTTTGGCCCAAGGACGAACCCTATTCAAATTGGGAAAAATCGGTTCAGATTTAGATATAGCTCCTATATATATATTCGTCCGATTTAAGGATAATGGTGCACCAAAGACCATATATGTCTGTCGATTTGCACGAAATATAGTATAACGTGATGAATTGAGCCTAGAATGATATGTGCCAAGTTTCGAGAAAATCGGTCCAGACTTAGATATAGTTCCCATATATAGTTTCGTCCGATTTGATGTAAATGGTGCACCAAAGTCCCTATAAATCCTTCGATTTGCACGAAATTTGGCATAACGTACTTAATCGAGCCTAGAGTGATGTCGGTCAAGTTTCGTGAAATTCGGTCAAGGTTTAGATATAGCTCCCATATATATTTTCGTCCGATTTAATGTAAATTTAGTCCAGAATGATGGGTGCCAAGTTTCGTGAAAATCGGTTGAGATGTAGATATAGCTCCCGTTTGAAGTCGATTTACATTATTTTGTCCCATTGTAGCAAACGAGTGATATGTTTATGGATAGATCTAGATAGATTCACGACCAATGCAGGCGTGGATGTTTTAAAGAATATATATGAAATGGAGCAAAAACGTTATTTTTGTCTGATTTTTTGGTCGTTATAGAGGCCGCAATTATGGCCCAAACATCGTGAATTTTTACATGGAGAAGGGGATCGGGCCAAAGACTAAGCATGACTGTTTTGATTAAGATCGGAACTTGCCTTTTGTGTGAAAAATTAAAAAAATGTGTATTCTATAGCGTATATATTTACCCCTGAAGGACATTGACCTGAGAAATTGATAGTATATCCAAGATGACCTTTAAATTGATACCAATTATATTGTCGTATGGGAGTTACTTTTAAATTTTTACTGGTGCTTACGTATTCATATATTATTTAGTAACCCATTACCACACTAGAGGGCGGAAATATAGCACTGATCGCTTTAAAATGTTCCATGAGGTTCCGTTTCTGGTCAAGGACAACGCTTATAATTTTCGGTGATGATCAGATTATAATTTTCGTATGAAGTGGACCGAAAATTTTTTTTTTGTTTTTGGTTTTTTTTTTTTTTTGAATTATAAGCCGAACATAACAACACAACCCACGGTCGAGGGCATCTGGACAGGTAATTAGAAGGGCTGTACTGAATATTTTTAATATTGGTTGACCTCTAGTCGGTGAAGAGGGTGCAAATATCGCGGAATATTGCCCATGCTCAGAATATAGAACCACAGAAAGTTATATTTTCGTGGAAGTTGTGTAGGGTATGATGGTGGTCGACCCCGTCTGACTATACTGCTCCGCTCACTGGTTTTTGTATTTGTTGTTGGTTATTATATTAGCAAAATTATTTATTTACCTGTAAAAATCCACACTTCAATTCAATATCCAAAAATGTATACTCTTTGGCGTGTGCAGGTCTCTGTGGTACTGCAGGTTGATTGGGTTGGGCGTTTTGATTATTTCCCGAGTTTGGTGGCATAACATTTTCATAGGTTTTGGATTCCTGGAATCAAACGGAAAGAAAACAAAGATAGAATATTTATTTAAATAGCACTAAAATAGAATTACTTTATTTTGCATATACATATAACAACAAATAAATGACAGACCATTTATGGTTTCCATAAAACAAAAGAACA
This sequence comes from Musca vetustissima, assembly GCF_032173495.1. Classification (NCBI taxonomy): domain Eukaryota; kingdom Metazoa; phylum Arthropoda; class Insecta; order Diptera; family Muscidae; genus Musca; species Musca vetustissima. The sequence goes on along the minus strand of NW_026874082.1, from coordinate 80,843 downwards.
AAAATTAAATGCTAGGCTGGAAAATTCATTTTCATAAAATATTTTGTTCAAAACCCATGTCTATTTATTTGTTTAGTCTGGTTTAAAAAAAAGAACTGGGTCAAACGAATGACTTACTGGTCCAGTTTTACAATTAAAAAATAAAACAAATTTCTTATGTTGTTGCTGTTGTTATCTTTGATCTCCCTAAAAAAAAGAAAAAGTTTTTAAATAACATCAACAACATGTTGAAATATTCAACATGTTGGTTTTTATGTGGTTGCTTGTGTTGGTTACAGTAGTGGGGATTATTTCTTGGACTGACACGAGATATGCCAACAATGCTTCAAAAAATGTTTTTGTACAATGGAAAACAAAAAAATGTAAAACATGCCAAATGTCATAGTTAGTCTAGGGGTATTATTTTTTTTTGTACAAGCATAAAACATTTTGTAATATCTCTATTAAATAATAGAGTTGTTCGACATGAATTCGGAAAATTGGTAAATTGAGAACATTGCGAAACCCAAGAGGATAAAATTTCTGCAATACTTTTGAAAGCAATGATTTAATATGTGGAATCTATATCCAAATATGAACCGATTTCAACGAAACTTGTCACAGGTTGGGTTATACTAATTTCAGTACGTTTTGTTCCTATCAACCATATATTAGTTCCTTGGTGCGTCAATTACTTAAAATCAATCGATCTATGCAATATTAGAACTTTGATACATTATTTACATTAAATTATATATATATATATATATATATGGGCAATATTGCCAATTTTTTAATATTCCATTTTCAAAAAATCAGCTTTTTTGTTTTTGTGACACATCAATGATTTTTGGTACACATATAGAGAAAAATGTTCTGACTCCGAAACCGTTCGCGATCAAATTTTTGGTTGATGCGCGCAAAAGTTATCGAGGTTTTAATTTTGGGCATAAGAAAAAATCTTAAAATTACGCCGTTTATTATATTGACCAAAAGCGTTGATATATATCTTCCTCCGTAAAATAAGAATATGAATATATTATAATAATCGCGAAAAAGTTGCACATCTTCGCGAAATATGAGAAAAATAATAAAAATGTAGGAGATTACGTCAATATATTCAATATATTAATGACATACATACACCTAAAAAATAATTTAAAAATATCTACATAATCTAAACACCATGATGAATCAAATGATATCAAAATCACACAAGTCCGTGTAGTGGTTTCTAAATCAAAGCGACAACAAAACAAGATATTGAGGAAAAATATTGGTTTTTGGTTCGAAAAAATAATGTCATCATATTTATTTTTTTAATTGTATACAAGAAATTTCAGAAAAAAATGTTGGGGTTATTCTGCTATTTTACCCGAATTTCGCCGAAAAATTGACATATATAATAATAATCACTTTTTGTGTATAAGTATACGCCTTTCGGATTATATCAAGACCCTTCCTATAAATCTTAGAATTCTATAAATAGGAATGAATCCTAAAATAATATAATATTTTGAAATATACATTTTAAATTGCGTGTAAATCGCGTAATTCTCAAAATCATTTGATGCGCATGCGGTTTCCAGGAAGTACTGAAGTTTATCTTCCAATCCATATATATTTTGCGAAATTTCATTTGACGGCTAAGATGTGCCACACGTTACATTGAAGTACCCAAAAAATCGTAAAACGCGAATAATTTCCAAAAACTCCAAATGTCATTAACGCGCATCCGATTTCGGTGTGAATTCTAAAAAAATACATCGATCTATACCGATTTCAATGTGGTCCATTAAGAACCATGGATGTGCCCGATCACACTATTTTTGAGATTAATTGCGTCTAAATCGCGTAATTCTCAAAATCATTTGATGCGCATGCGGTTTCCATGAAGTATTGATGTTTATCTTCCAATCCATATATATTTTGCGAAATTTCATTTGACGGCTAAGATGTGCCACACGTTACATTGAAGTACCCTAAAAATCGTAAAACGCGAATAATTTCCAAAAACTCCATATGCCATAAACGCGCATCCGATTTCGGTGTGCACCCTAAAAAAATACATCGATCTATACCGATTTCAATGTGGTCCATTAAGAACCATGGATGTGCCAGCACAATCTATTTTTGAGATAAATTGCGTACATCTCTCTTTCGCGTGAAGTTTTTAAAGTTCTCTTTTCGAAAAAGATCAAAATCCATTTGAGGTCATTTATTGAAGCGCAAATGATACACAGAAAACGCAAATAAATCCGCGATATTTTCAAAAACATTTTTTGCCAAATTTCGTGTTTTTGGAAGGCCAGTTCCCGCCGTTCTAGTAGATGGATTTTCACGAAGAAGATTTTATATCATCCGAAACGTAAAAAACCTTATTGATCGCGGGTACCCATATCATTCAGTTGACAGATCTAAAAATTTGGCCCAAAAAATAGGTTTTTTAAAAATTTGATCGCACAAAATTCACACCTTCGGATGAGTATTACTCTGAAGCTGTGCATACTACATACACAAAATACATATCAGATAACGCAGATTCACGACTACAATAATCTTATAATCGATTTTTATAAATTCCTGTTTGCGTATTAAAGCTAGAAGCAACATTAAAAAAACACTCAAAATCGAGCATCAAAATGTCAGCATCATTTAAAGGTAGATGCAGTTAAAATTTTTAAAAATGATACATAAGGGCCGTAGTCCCCATTTTGTTGGCTTCTAGTTTTATTTTGACACGAAGACCGTGCAATGAGTGGCTTAGTCACAAATCGATAGAGAACATAAAAAAACTGGTTCGCCTCAACCTGTTTTTACACATTTTTTTACATTAAAGTAGACACAGCTTCCACCAACATAAAGATTGGAGGTCAGTATCATGAACAGTTTGCAACGACAGATCAATTAACCCAAAACTATTCACTTTTTTTCATATACTTAAGTAGTTCCCGAGTTATAAAGGGATGAACCTCCGCTTCAGCTATGTTAAAAAATTGGCAATATTGCCCATATATATATATATTAATCTGAACCGATTTTCACGAAACTCAGCACACATCATTCCAGGCTCAATTCAGTATGCTAAATTTCGTGCAAATCGAAATATATAAAGTATCTATATATATTTCGATTTGCACGATTAACATTAAATCGGGCTAAAATATATATGGAAGCTATATCTAATTCTGCACCGATTTTCACGAAACTTACCACACATCATTATAGACTTAATTCAGAACGATATGCCAAATTTCGTGGAAATCGAAAGAAATATAGGGACTTCGATGCACTATTTTTATTAAATCGGATGAAAATTTATATGGAATCTATATCTAAAAATTTAGCACATGTTATTATAGACTAAATTCAGTACGCCATGCCAAATTTCGTGCAAATCCAAAGATTTATAAGGACTTTGGTGAACCTTTAACATAAAATTGGACGAAACTATATATATAGAAGCTTTATCTAAAGCTGGACCGATTTTCACGAAACTTGGCATAAATCACTCTAGGCTCAATTAAATACGTTATGCCAAATTTCAGGCAAATCGATATATATAGGGACTTTAGTGCACCATTTACATTAAATCGGACGAAACTATATATGGGAACTATATCTAAATCTGGACCGATTTTCACGAAACTTGGCAGACATCACTCTAGGCTCAATTTAGTACGTTATGCCAAATTTCGTGCAAATCGAAAGATATATAGGGATTTTGGTGCACCATTTACTTAAAATCGGACGAAACTATATATGGGAGCTATATATAAATCTGAACCGATTTCCTCCAATTTCAATAGGGTTAGTCCTTGGGCCAAATAAGGGAAATGTGCCAAATTTCATCCAAATCGGGTCATAAATGCGATCTGTACTTTGTTCACAAAAATACATGGACGGACAGACAGATGGACATGCGTAAATCGACTCAGAAAGTGATACTATGCATATTCTCAAAAGGAACTATGGGTCTATCTCGTTTCCTTTTGCCTGTTACAAACATATGCACAAAGACATAATACCCTGTACCACACTGTGGTGAAGGGTATAAATATAGTAGTGGCAAAGCTATTGTACAAACGTGATCCTGAAAAGAAGATGTTGATTTTTGGTTTGTATAGCATTATTTGGAATATATGGAACGTAATTGCTCGTGGGTACACAATTTTGGAGAATTCAAAAATTAGTAAAATTTATTTATTTCTGAAAAATATAAGAGCCTAGAAGAAAAAGCAACCAACCACAAATTGGGCACCCTTCGCTATTGATGTCTGAATGTATGGTAGGAATTTGGTATTTTGAAAAAAGGATCTTCTAAAAAAAAATAAATAAATGAATACAGAATATTCCTTTGAATGTTGACGTTGGGTGTGTAGGAAATTCCTTCGATATATAAAGACAATTTGGAAGTCTATTTAGAATATGAAAAGGAAAACTCGTCATTGGAAAAATTATTTTCTTGAATTAATAATAAAATCTATAATAGATTAAATAGGGTCCCCAAATACCAGAAATCTATGTTTATATGGTTTCATCGTTCTATTCTATTTATACCCTTCACCACACTGTGGTACAGGGTATTATGTCTTTGTGCGTCCGTCCGTCTGTCCGTCCATGTATTTTTGTGAACAAAGTACAGATCGCATTTATGACCCGATTTGGATGAAATTTGGCACAGTTCACTTATTTGGCCCAAGGACGAACCCTATTGAAATTGGAGGAAATCGGTTCAGATTTAGATAAAGCTCTCATATACATTTCCGTCCGATTTACTGTAAACGGTCCCTATATATGTTTCGATTTGTACGAAATTTGGTACAGCGTAATGAATTAGGTCTAGAATGATGTGTGTCAAGTTTCGTGAGAATCGGTTCAGATTTAGATATAGCTCCCATATATATTTTCGCCCGATTTAAGGTAAATGGTGCACCCAAGTCACTTTATATGCTTCGATTTGCTCAAAATTTGGCTTAGCTTACTGAATTAAGTCTAGAAAGATGTGTGTTAATTTTCGTGAAAATCGGTTCAGATTTAGATATAGCTGCCACATATAGGTTATATTTTTAACAACGGGGCGTACCGAATAGCGTGTATACATTTTGCTATAAATCGTTTTCCATAAATTTTTCCCATGTTACACAGGCGGCTCCAAATCTGCTCGAATGAAATTAAAGTTAGAATAGGTTGGAGAAAGAGGGAACATATACAAGCAATTGTTAGCATACATATGTACAATATACCCAAAGTGGTGAAGGGTATCATATTGTCGGCCCAGTCCGACTTTACTACTTTCCTTACTAATTTTTTTAACCGATTCCTGTTCCTTAGTAAAAATAAAAAAAAAAAAAAATTCAGCGTAATTATACATTCAGCTAATGAGGCAAAAATTTGCTGAAAAGTTAATTTAATAAAATAATGCGAACGAACAACATTTTTAATATTTTATAAATCCAATATTTGGCTAATAACATGTCGGAATTTGATCTAAATTTATTTCAAACACAAATTAAGTTCGAAGATGGGGAAAGTCTGTCCACTCCTTCCGATACCTATCCAACAAAATTGTAAATATTTCGCTGTACAATTATTTTAAAATATAGTGGTAACATTCCATCCGATTTAAATCAAACTTTGCACAAACTAATATTTTCACCATAACTGTATATTGTCGGTCTATTTCTTCTAGTACCCCCCTCACAAAGGGTAAACATTTTAAAACTTTGTAAAACTTATATAAAGCGTACGGAATATCAAAATTTCATCCAATATTTGCCCATCGTAATATTGTTACATAGGCGAGAGCGAATCCAAAGCTGGGACCCATCGGTCCACTCTTTCTGGCACATCACTCACAATTGGCCTTATGTTTTTGTCAAAACTTGTCCTTTCCCTTTTCGCCAACGATTTCAGTGCCACTCGCCCGACTTTACTGCAGTTTATAATAACAGATGTCGTCTTTCTTTGTATTTTTTTTCCATAACTACACTTATCTAAGTACATTTAAAGAAATACAAATCTTCGGCGTTGATTGACTTTTTCCCGGAAATGTTCCTATGACTTTTCCGATTACTTTATCAATTAGGTTTTTACATATGACCAAAAATGTATCTCCAATTTTTATAATTATTATTTTGGATAGTTTTTATCCTATAGTATCGGAACAACCTAATATACAATTTTGTAAATGTCTGTTCACGACATGTCTGTAACCAAATGACTTTAGTTGTGACAACGGAAGTAGAAAAACCGGGCAACAGAAAAAAAAAACTTTTCAAATTACATGTCTGTGCAGGGCAATATGAACCCTTTTTAAGAGCTTTGTCAACATTGTTTAGATGTAAGATACATATAATTATTATACATAACAATGAACAATAGTTGAGCGTTGGTTTTGCAGTGTTTGATTTTGTAACGATAAAATCTGTAAAAAAAGAGCTTCATGTGAGGTAACGACCTGAGTTGCCTTTGCGTCAATTTTTATACCCTTCACCACACTGTGGTACAGGGTATTATGTCTTTGTGCATATGTTTGTAACAGGCAAAAGGAAACGAGATAGGCACATGGTTCCTTTTGAGAATATGCATAGAATCACTTTCTGAGTCGATTTACGCATGTCCGTCTGTCCGTCCGTCCGTCCGTCTGTCCGTCCATGTATTTTTGTGAACAAAGTACAGGTCGCATTTTTGATCCGATTTGGATGAAATTTGGCATAGGTCACTTATTTGGCCCAAGGACGAACCCTATTGAAATTGGGAAAAATCGGTTCAGATTTAGATATAGCTCCCATATATATTTTCACCCGATATAGGCACCAAAGTACCTATATATCATTCGATTTGCACGAAATTTGGCATAGCGTACTGAATGAGGTCCAAAATGATGTGTGCTGAGTTTCGTGAAAATCGGGTCAGATTTAGATATAGCTCCCATATATATTTTCGCCCGATATAGGCACCAAAGTACCTATATATCATTCGATTTGCACGAAATTTGGCATAGTGTACTGAATTAGGTCCATAATGGTGTGTGCTGAGTTTCGTGAAAATCGGTTCAGATTTAGATATAGCTCCCATATATATTTTCGTCCGATTTAAGGTAAACGTGGCACCAAAGTACCTATATATCTTTCGATTTCCACGAAATTTGGCATAGCGTACTGAATTAGGTATAGAATGATGTGTGTTAAGTTTCCTGAAAATCGGTTCAGATTTAGATATAGCTCCCATATATATTTTCGTCCGATTTAATTTAAATGGTGCACCAAAGTCCCTATATATCTTTCGATTTGCACGAAAGTTGGCACATCGTAATCAATTAGGAATATAATGGTGTGTGTTAAGTTTCCTGAAAATCGGTCCAGATTTAGATATAGCTCCCATATATATTTTCATCCGATTTAATCTGAATGGTGCACCAATGTCCCTATATATCTTTCGATTTGCACCAAAGTTGGCACAGCGTAATGAATTAGTTATAGAATGGTGTGTGTCAAGTTTCCTGAAAATCGGTTCAGATTTAGATATAGCTCCTATATATATTTTCGTCCGATTTAATGTAAATGGTCTACCAAAGTCCCTATATATCTTTCGATTTGCACGAAATTTGGCACTGCGTTATGGATGAGGTCTGGAATGATGTGTGTTAAGTTTCCTGAAATCGTTGAAATCGGTTCAGATTTAGATATAGCTTCTATTTCATCTGTTGAATATGCTCAAAGTGGTGAAGGGTATCATATAGTCGGCCCCGTCCGACTTTACTACTTTCCTTACTGGTTTTAAACATAACAAACTGTTAAAAACAAGAGGCTTCCAAATTCTTTAACATATGGTCTGTTCCAGTACTTTTTCTATCCTTCACATCACTGTGGTACAGGGTATTATGTCTTTTATGCATGTGTTTGTAACAGGCAAAAGGGAACGAGATGGACACATGTTTCCTTTTTAGAATATGCATAGAATCACTTTTTAAGTCGATTTATGCATGTCCGTCCGTCTGTCTGTCCATGTTAAATTGTAAACAAAGTACAGGTCGCATTTATGATCCGAATTGGATGAAATTTGGGATATGTCACTTATTTGGCCCAAGGACGAACCCTATTGAAACTGGGAAAAATCGGTCCAGATTTAGATATAGCTCCCATATATATTTTCGTCCGATTTAAGGTAAATGGTGTACCAATGTCCCTATATATCGTTTGATTTGCACGAAATTTGGCATAGCGTAATGAATTATGTCTAGAATGATGTGTGTTAAGTTTCCTGGAAATCGGTCCAGATTTATATATAGCTCCTATATATATTTTCGTCCGATTTTATGCACCGGTGCACCAAAGTCAATATATATCTTTCGATTTGCACAAAATTTGACATAGCGTAATGAATTGCGTCTATAATAATGTGTGCAAAGTTTCGTGAAAATCGGCTCAGATTTAGATATATCTCCCATAAATATTTTCATCCGATTATAGGTAAATGGTGCACCAAAATCTCTGAAAATCCTTCGATTTGCACGAAATTTGTCATAGCGTACTGAATTAGGGCTAGAATGACGTGTGCTAAGTTTCGTGAAAATTGGTTCAGATTTAGATATAGCTCCCATATATATTTTCATCCGATTTTATGTAATTGGTGCACCAAAGTCCCTATTTATCTTTCGATTTGCACGAATTTTGGTATAGGGTACTGAATTAAGTCTAGAATGATGTTGCTAAGCTTCGTGAAAAGATCCATAGCTAGGCCGATTGACACAACGTACTGATGTAATATAAATTAGTCTCCGGCAAGTTTTCCTGAAATCGGTTCAGATATATTCTACATATGTTAGGATACATATGTATCCTCATCAACATTTTTGTCCAACATATTTATTTACATACCAATAACATAATAATACCACTTCATAATATACCACAAGAAATGCCATATGATTTTCGACAATTTTTTTAGAAAAATCTTAAAATAGATATGACATAGGTTATTTTGTTTTTTGAATAGTCTACAACATACACATGTCCATATAATAAAAACCTGATTTTTTTACACATCCACATAAATATGTCTGTATGTTTTTTAATAGAACACAGTTTCAAATACTTACATGATATGCCAAAATATTTGCCAAACTGGCCATAACAGGTTCTGTGGCAAATGCTAAAGTGTCAGACGATTCTTCAACTGTGTGAATGACCTGCAACATCTACACGAAAGAAAGTCAAGCAAAATAAATAGTATTAGCATTTTTTTGATGATATTTATAGGTTGAACATTGTTTAATATAATCAGGAATTTTGAATTTAAAAATAGGAAAATATTACAAAAAAAAAAAAAAAAAAAAATAAATAAAAGGATTTTTTGTGATAACAGAATTTTTAAATTATTCCAGATAATTGTTCTTCTAATCAAGAATCGAAATATTATTCGGCAATGAAACTGGAATTTTATATCCTTTACTACAGCAAAAATGTGCCTCACCAATACGTAGGTTATATACCCTACAACTATCCGTTCCTGTACACTATAGCTTTGGAAGGTAGTAAACCATTTCATCCAAACTTTGCACATCGCAATATTTATCAAACTCCAATTAAGGGAACCCCACCCATTCTCGATATTAATTTTTCAAGATTTTCAATGGGCTGGTAAATCAATACCAATGCTTGTTAAGGTTTGTAACTTTGCACATATATATTTGAAGATTTAAAATAGAAAAAAAATAATTTACAAAAAATGTTTGTTATTGTTTTGTTGTTGTTTTTTGTAATTAAAGAAAAGTCCTTATTTTTGATGGCGGGCATGATAACTCCTCACTGGAACATCGGAATCCGAAAATTCTAACGGTGTTAGAAAGAGTACATGTCTGGCTCTCGTATGAACTAGGATTATTGACTTCGCTCTAAAATTAGCAAAATGGCGGACCTTTGAAAAAATATTTTTGGAAAATCGCAGATTTTTTACCAAAAACCAAGTTAAAAAATAAGGAAGATCTTCACCGAATGGCTTTATCCTAGTTCATATGAGAGCTATACACTCCCAGAGAAACGTTGCAAAATTTGGAACCGATTGGATTATTAGTTTTTGAGTTATCGTGCCCGCCATTCGCAAAAAAATGTTTAGAGAAAAATGCGTTTAAAGTTTGAGAAGCCACTTCAGCCGTCACTTGATGCTGACACAATAAATCGGCTATATCTTCAAGAGTTCTTGAGATTTTCACTTGAAATTTTGTAGAGACATTCTTTAATCAGTATAGATTCGAATTATATCAACAAAAATTTTGACCCCGAGAATGGAGGGGTCCCCTTAAGTTCGGTCCCTGCTTCCCTTGCTTCTATTTCCAAAAAAAAAAAAAACGTAAATTAAAAATGTTCCATTTCGATAGTGATTCCGCAGATCTTTGCAAACCACCATGTAAATATCCGCCACGATTGGAATATAATGGTCGATGGTGCACAGATTCCGCAACTAATTAACTAACATATCTGGAATACTCCATTTTTGGATTCGGATTTCAACCTCTAACAATCCCTAATGGTTGAAAAGCCTCCGGCTTCTGACTGGCCGGTTTGGAGGACTTTTTTGCAAATGTAGTTAAATTAACAGTTTTAAAATCGGATTTGGATTGAATTGATCCTGGTCAAGGGTTACTTTCGACAAAAGGACGCTGTGTGTTACACAAGCAGCAGAACCATTGATAAAACTATTTTTTGGATTTCTCAAAAACGTGGTAAAAATTGTTCAGCTTGCAATAAGTTCGTGTATTAATCAGCCTTTCTTCCGCTAGTCTATAAATACGTTATGGCTTGGCTCTACAAAAATTGTCTTCATAAGTTGTAAAATACCCCTCATTGGTTCGTTGATAAATACTACCCACAAGTGACTCTATGTTGACTTCTGTGTCAACGATTATTTAAGGAATCTCTTCAGTACCTCTATAAAGACTCCCTTCCACTCGTCTACCAAAGACTCACCCACAGAAAAAAAATTCTTTCACCTCGCCTACAAAAGATTCCCTCGTGTAAATTATTTATTTGCATTTTAATTAAAGATTGCCGTAGAGAACATCACACAATAATTGTTTTTTTATTTAAATATTACCAAGGGATCAGATTTTTGCATTTCATTTATTTAAATCCACACCAACATACCTTTGGATGTCGAAATCGTTCCAAATTTTTTACCGAATTTTTTAAAATTTCCGTAATGGTTTCTTTGCGTCTCGGTTTGTGCAGTTTTTCAGCAATTTTCTTCTCAAATACAAATATTGAACATTCCTGTAACAAAACAGAATGTGGTGGTAAACAAAAACAGCAACAACAACGGCAGCATGAAAATGAAAACATAATTGAAACAACAGAACAATTTGTATGCTGTCAGACAAACAATCAGTCTGTCGGTCAGTCAGTCAGTCAGTCACTCAAGAAATGCAACAGCATTCATCTCAGTTCACATCCACATGCGGGTCGATATATTTGTGTGTGTGTGTGCATTTTGTTTGTGAGCATTAGTCTACCCCCTAATGAATTTGCAGTTAGTCGACATATACCCATTGTATTGCCGACAACAACCTACCTTTCCGTCATTTTTCCGGTGTCCCTCATGGATTTTCCATGCCAACTCTGGCCCAGCACAGGCAACCTGTTTGCCAATGTCAAAATACTGTTTAATGGGATTGCCATCGATGACAGTCTGCTGGACAACGGGGGTGTTGACGTTTTTGAATTTCGAAAACATTGTTCCGGCTGGCATACCATCAATTATTTTCGAAAATACATTCGTAAAACTGCCCTGGCGTCTGGGAACACTGTTGCCACCGCCACCTGATGGTGTTGAGGCTGTTGCTGCTGCCGATGCAGATGCTGTACCACAATCTCCGCTTCCGGTTGTGCCACTACCCACAGGACCTGATGCTGTACCAGTTGCCCCACCGCCACTTCCACCTCCGCCTCCACTACTGTTGATGTTGGTTCCACTTGCTGCACTGGGACCACCACCACCGCCTACACTGGAATAATTGACACCTAGATTGCTGCTATTAAATGTGCTGGGTGTCTGGATGTTGTTGCAATAAATGTTGCTGCCGCCAATGCCACCTACAAAAATACCAGGATTCGCTGCACTCAGATCACTGAGACCGGCTTGCGAGGGCAGGCGTTGCCTCAGAGGTGTGTTGGTACAACTATTTGCGGAATATGAACCTGTTGCTGATGACGATGCTGGTGCTGTATTACTACCGTCTGTGTGTGCCTGCTGTGCTCGTTTTGGACCATCACCATCCGTATGCTTGCTAGATGTTACCTCATAGCCATTCACAGTACCTGGAAGAAGACGAACAATAAGAGAGGGAGTGAGAATGAGAGTGGGGGCATTGTGCAATAGCAGAGTTATGTTCACTCATAAATTCATAGAATCGTACCATGGTTACGGTTATTTTCCTTTCCATGGTAAACTAAAAACGAACAACATTTTGTGGCCGAGTTTTGGCATGAAAAGAAAATTGTCAATGGAGGAGACTAGACATTTCAGTATGTCATCATAATTAATTTGGGATTAAATTCCATTGGGCTTGTTGTTTATGGACATTTCTGGTAACATTTCTTTTTTTTTGAAATAAAGTTCGTAATTGGCATGATGTGTTGCAAACCCCTCTTACCATACAAAAAATTGTCGGTAATTAGAAATTATAAAGTCATTGCTCAGAATTAGACTATAAATATAAACATATGGCAAAACTGCGTAAATAATTTTGAAAAATATATTATCATAATACAAAATATATTCATTCGCAGAAATATTATAATTTTTTTCTCCGACACCCGATTTTTGTCTCCTGTTAACAAAGGTTTTGTTCTCTCTGCACAAAAGGTTCTTGTTGATGTCCAGAAAATGGTTCGTGCGTAGAAAAAATACGATCGCCGTACTTCAGAAGACTTGAATCACAAGAGGCGAATCGGCGTGAATCTTTGCGTATGTGTATAAAACGTCTATCGACGATATTGGTCTTCGATGATCGGTTCGTCTATAAATATTACCCTCAAGTGACTCTATGTTGACTTCTGCGTCAACGATTCTATAACGAATCTAATTAACTTTTTTTATTGAATTCAATCATAGCCAACACAAGCTCAAAGGCGAATATAGTGGGTAATGTGCTAAATCAAGATCGTCATGTGGCAAACCATGAGTAGGAGGCACCCTTGGGCATTTTTCCCCCAGTATGCGTTCGATAGTACATGAACACCTGGTGGCAGAATAAAGCTTTTGATCTCGATGGGTTCGTGCGTAGAAAAAATATGATCTCGGTACTTCAGAAGACTTTAATCACAGGTTACGAATCGTGAATCTATGCGTAAGACCAATACCGTCGATAGACGGCGCGTTTTCTACGACATGTAAGGTTAAATGCTGGTTTGAACTTGAACCTAATAGAGGTATTTCTAATAATTTAGTGTTATGCCCAATTGTTCTATCTACAAATTTTAGCAAAATTTAATTTCTATCATTCCAATGTTAGTTCTGCACCTTTACATACACATTTTGGTTAGAGTTTACCTATCTTCTATGTGGGTATACGGTAGTGTCATCCATTTGTCATAATTTGTTATTCATTGGACACTGTGTATTTGTGGAGTGTAATTCAAGTTCAAATTCCCAAATATGAAATTGTCAACAGCAGCCATAACAAGAGCTATAGAACAACAACAACAACTTCGAGTTCGAATGTTGTTGGGCCACATGATATGACAGATAATTTTGTGGTTATAACGTGTAAACTGACTTTTGGATAGTAGTTGTACCCATGTGACAAATCTCTTCGCCAAAACATTCTATTTCATTTATGGGCCTAGAGTTTTGGAAGCTTGGAGTAGGGAAAACGGTTTTAACTTACATTTAATTATTGAATAGACTTTTCAGGGTTTTCTGTAATCCTGTAAAAATGTCCGGTTGAGTACAAATAATTCTTAAATGTATTCTTATTCTTCTAACATTGAAATAAGTGAAAACATAGTTAGAACCTCCAACGATAAAAAAACAAGAATGGGTGTCATTGTCATATTAAAGAAATGTTTAGCAATTTTCAGAGGTATTTTTATACCCTTCATCACACTGACTTTGTGCATATGTTTGTAACAGGCAAAAGGAAACGAGATAGACACATGGTTCCTTCTGAGAATATGCATAGAATCACTTTTAAAGTCGAATTATGCATGTTCGTTCGTCCGTCCTTCCGTCCGTCCATGTATTTTTGTTAAAAAAGTACAGGTCTCATTTATGATCCGAAATGGATGAAATTTGGCATAGGTCACTTATTTCGCCCAAGCACGAACCCTATTGAAATTGGGAAAAATCGGTTCAGATTTAGATATAGCTCCCATATATAGTTTCGTCCGATTTTTTATGAATGATACACCAAACTCCCAATATTTGTCCGATTGGGACAAAATTTGCACATAGTATTGCATTAGATCCAGACTGATATCTGCGAAGTTTTTTTTAAATCTGTTCAGATATAGGTCCTACATATAGTTTCGTCCATTTTTTTGTGAATAATACACCAAACTCCCAATATTTGAATGATATTGAGAAAAAAATGATGCGTGATAAGGTTTGTTGAAATCGGTTCAAATTTTTGGGTCTTATATTTTCGTTCGATTTTATGTAAATGGTGGTTACACGAAATTTGGCAGAGGGTATTAAATTTAATATAGTGATTACAAACCAGTAAGGAAAGTAGTAATGTCGGACTGGGCCGACTATATGATACCCTTCACTACTTTGGGTATATTCTACACATTTATCCGGAAAGACGTCGCCTTTTTGAAGGAATTCAAATTGAACGAACTTAAATATGTTACTTTTATGTCTTTCTGAAACCTATGCTAAATTTCATTTCATTTGGGCAAGTTTAGAGTCGTTTGCGCACAGGAGGGCAGATTTGTGTAAATCGATTTTAAGCAAACTTGACACAGGCTATTCGGTACGCTGCACTGTTTAAAATTTATTCTCAATCAGACACTTATTGATTATTTGGTGTACAATTAACATAAATAAGTTGAAAATATATATGGAAGCTACGATATATCTATATCTGAACCGATTTCAAGCAAACTTGCCAGAGATTAATTTATATTAACTTCACTACGTTGTGTCAATCGGTTTAGCTATGGATCTTTAGTGTACCATTAACTTAAAATCGGACGAAAATATATATAGGAGGTGTACACATCATACCAGACTTACGCTATACCAAAATTCATGCAAATCAAAATATTTGCAGGAACTTTGGTGCACCATTTCCCTAAAATCAGGCTAAACCTTATATGGAAGCTATATCTAAATATCAACCGATTTTCACGAAACTTAGCTCACGTCATTCAATACGATATGCCAAAATTCGTGTAAATCAAATGATTTTCAGGGACTTTGGTGCACCAATTACCTAAAATCGGGCGAAACTATATATGGGAGCTATATCTAAATCTGAAACGATTTTCACGAAATTTAGCACACATATTTTTAGACCTAATTCAATAGGCTATACCAAATTTCGTGCAAATCGAAACATATTTATGGGGACTTTGTTACACCATTTACCTTAAATCGGACGAAAATAAATATGGGAGCTATATCTAAATCTGAACCGATTTTACCCAATTCCAATAGGGGTCGTCCCTGTGCAAAATAAATGAGCTATGGCATATTTCATCCAAATCGGATAATTTCCCATACATATTTTGACTCGATTTCATACAAATGGTACACCCAAGAATCCATGTCTGTCCGTTTGACATGAAATTTTTCATTGATTTCAGAATGGTATGTGTATGGGGTTTTTCAATTGGTTCAAATATTTATATAGATAGCACATTTTATTTCGCCCGATTTTATTTCAAGGGTCCTCCAGGATATTGTAGATATTAACATTTCTTGTATGTACCCAAAGTGGTGAAGGGTATCACATTCGGCCTCGTCCGACTTTTGAACTTTCCTTACTGGTTATATACTCACCAAGGTCTTTCATCCCCAATACGAATTTTTCGCCCACCAAAATTTGGTCGCACAGTGTTATATGCATGGTATATTGTTTTGAGCCTTACGGAATATTTAAAGAATATTTTTGAGACTATTAATGAAATTGATTTTTTAGATAATATTTATTTGAAGTTTCCAAATTGTATTTTGTCATGTAGAATTTTTGAATATTTTGTCCGGCCCTGTTAAAGGTTTGTGAAAAAACAACAAATAGAAAAATATTTTGGAAACCGAATTGCCTTGTATAAACGCACGAAGCAAGTTCAAAAGAGAACGACAAGAATTGCCGCAAGTAAACTCGTCTAATCTAAATCAAGACATAATATATTTTCTGAGTCATATCAAAGGTGCGAAATTTATCAATAATATTATTTCGGGCCATATTAGAGCCCTGGATTTTAAGGAATATTTTTTCGGGCCCTATTTAATATCGGAATTTTAGAGAATATCGTTTGGTTTATATTGAAGATGCGGTTTATAAAAGCGTGAATTTTTCAGATAACATTTCTTCGGGCTGTATTGTGTGTGAACTGTTTTATGGGACTCCTCCTTTATCGGTTTCAAAAAATCCAATTAGTTCCAAATTATTACACGTCATTATGGACCTACATATGTATTGTATGAACTAGGGAAAATGAAAATAATCTTCCAATATCTTTCTTATTTTCCACCTTGGGTTTTAAATAAATAATTTTCCTGGGTACAAAATTCTGCTAATTTTTGGAGCGAAATCAATAATCCTAGTTCATAAAAGAGCCAGCTATGTACTCTTTTAAATTGCGAGGGAATTTGACATTCGCCTACCCTGTCCGTCGTCGAAAAGAATTTGGTGTATGGTGTTCTTCGAGTTTGCACATTGCTTTTCATATTGATTTATCTTTTTTACATAGGCTCCATATTATCCGAATTTTCTGTATTTTTAAGGTTTGAATTGTATTTTCCCACCGAAGTGGCTGTAATCTCTGGAATATCATCAGTTCCTGGTGATTAAAAAAAATTGTCCAGAAAATATAAGACCATGCATGGACAGAAATATGCCGCTTACAAAGATCATTTTTAATTCGCTGTATATTGAAGCTACCAGCCACATTTTTTCACTCTCAGTGTCTGCAAATTTTCTCAGCACATAAAGTACATATTAGAAAATAATTTATAAAATACTACAAGAAGTTACCACTACATTTCGAATATAGTTTTCTGATGTTACTCACATTTTTTTTTTTAATTTTAATTGTTAATCCTAATTTTTGTAAAATTTCAATTTATACAACACATTTCACTCTGCTCGATTTTATTTTTTTTTTTAATGTCGCATCGATTTTGTGTTATCAATTGGCCTAGATTTATTCCCGATTTAGCTTTACTTACCTCTCTGACTGGCATCCAGACCACTGGCATAACTGCCACTAATACCACTACTGCTACTGCCACCAATCGTTGAATATTTATTCGATGTATCACCGTAAACACTGCCACGTTTAAATCTGGCCTCTGCATAGGAACGTGCACCAATGTATTGTGTCGCCTGTTGGTGTTGCTGCTGATGTTGTTGCTGTTGTTTCTGACCTACATCACCACTACTGCTAATCCCACTATTTTGATGATCACCGGATCCCACTGATCGTCCGAAAATATTGCCAACACTACCGCCGGAACTTGCTGCACCTGTACTACCACTGCTCACACGTCGTTCCAACTCATCTGGCGTGCATTCGAACCGGGAATATCGTCTGGCCGCTGTAGTCGCCGTGGCTGCAGTTTTTGTTGCTGTCGAATTAGACGAAACGGCCGAAGAACCACCTGCAACAGCAACTGCACTTTGTTGCTGTTGTTGTTGGTGGTGTCCTAAATTCGTTTTAGCCAAGGGAGAGGTATGATGATGGTATGGCTGAAACTGATACTGCTGCTGTTGTTGCTGCTGCTGATGATGATGATGATGGGGGGAAGGATGATGTGGGGATTGTCCTTGTTGCTGCTGCAACCTGTCTATAGCTTCATGATTGTTCGACAGTGGCTCTGGCTGGATATCGCCACCAAAAGCCTGATATGTGGACAATGATGCCTCCTCGACCTGTTCATGTGGTTTATGGGTCCGTGTTTGCAAGATGTGCTCTTTTAATTTTCTCCAATGTAGCGCTATTTTGGCAACTTTCACTTAATCAAGTGGGAGGGTAAAATTTGTGGTTCTCCGAAGGGGTTGGGGGCTTTGTATGGCAGGCTGTGAAGATACCGAAAGTGTGTGTTTCAGTTTGTTGGTGGGTCAAACAAATAATATTTGCGATAAGTTATTGTGGTTTATAGCCCCAGTGTACGTCCTTGTAGCTGTGGCCTATTCTTCTTTGTGGTCGCTGAATGACTTAATTACTGGCCTTGTTGCGTGTCTGTGCCTGTTGTGTGAGTGTGCGTACATGTGAGCCAGTATGCGAGTGTAATTTTATTAACAGGATTTTTGTTGTATTAAATGGTGAGCCCACTGAGGACAATATTAAATAAGTTGAGTGCGGTGATCAAGCATCAAAGGCACACACACATACACACGTACATACATAGGCTTGAGAGTTGTATTACACAAACAATTCAGATGGGTTGATTCTGTCGTTGTTGTAGTTGTAGTTGTTGATGCTGCTTTTTGGAACAAGTATGCCAATGTTAATTACATGCGGTCGTATTATGGTCTCATTGGCTGGAGGCTACACAAATTTTGTTTTGTTAAATTTTAATTGACGTTTTAGTAGAAGTAGTAGTATTAGTAGTTGTAATAGTATTAGTACAGTTGTATGGGTGTATGTGAACTGGTTCTATTCACTTGTTGCTTGTTTGGGCTTTAGCAAATTTAGTTTGGACATTTGATGAAACGGTTTTGTTGTTATTTTTTGTTGGATGCTACGCTTGGCTGCTGTTAGTTAGTTGGGTTTGGAAGGTCGGTTGGTCGGTCGTTGGGTTGGTTAGTTGTATGGGCTGTTGTTTACTTGTTTGTGTTTTGTTTTTATTGCTATTGTTATGACTGCTCTCTTGATGCTGTTGTGAATTTTGTGGCTGTAATAAAATCAAATTATGGTATTTTATTAAATCACATTACACATTGATTAGGCTAGAGCGTTTAGTGTTAGTAGTGGTTGGTGGACTGGTTGGCTGGCTGCTTGCTTGCCTGTTTGCCTGTTTGTTTGTTTGTGTTTTTTGTTGTTGTGTAATTCGTTCCATAGTTGGAAAAATATGCGGTGGCTTTTCTGCTCTATGTGCGTGTGCGTGTGTGTGTTTGTGTTTTATGCTTTTTGTGTTATGGCCTTGTTATTCGAATTTTATACCAATTAATGCTGTATAAAATGTCATGCCTACTCTCTGCCTCATTTTATATAAAATACCATCCTTATGGGCAAATTGCGTATGTACTTGTGATGCCATTTAAATGGTATTTGTTTTTGGTAATTTTTTAATATTATTGTTGTTGTTAAGGTAATTTAGTGGGTTGTTGTTGTTCACTTTCGTGTTGTGGCGGAGGTACCGACTAATTATAGTCATGTCAAATTAATATCAGCCATTAGAACTTTTTACGGTGTAGGTAAATGTTTTGCAGAGATTATTATTTTTGGCAGAGCAGGATCCATGGTGAATTATAGTATTATAGTATTATATTATAGAAAATGGTCGTTTACTATTAATCAAAAGTTAGACCCATATTGACCACTGTATACAGGTATGTTTTATCCAAATTTAAAATTTGTAGTAACCTGACACAGTAGTATCCAAAGACCAATTAAAAAATAAAAATGTTATAATGTTATAACATTAATTGCAATGTATATTCTTATAAAAATCAGTAAAACCATAATCTTTTTTGAATACTGGTGAGAAAAATTGAATAGAACTAGAAAAATACATTTGGGTAGATTCGGCAATTTGAAATGGCAACATAATATTTTCCTCTAACTGTTTTTATATTTGTCTTTACAAAATTCTTTAATACGGGTAGAAATTACAAGCATAAGACCCAAAGTACGTATTTTTCTTAGTGACAAAACTGTAGAAATATTTTACTAATACCAATACATAATATGTTTTGATACGAATTTGTATGTATGTATGTATCTATCTGAGGACAATAACCAGCCACAAAATTGTTATGATTCTGTTGAATAAGTACTGAGATACAGAGCTCTAAACAAAATGCTACCCAGTCTAACCTAACTATTATTAAAAACCAGTGAGCGGAGCAGTATAGTCGGACGAGGCCGACCATATTATTATGGTCGGCCCCGTTATATGGTCGCAATTTGCGAAGGGTATTATATGACTAAAGGTCAATATATTTTGGGTCTAGGTCCTTCAGGGGCAAATATATACGCCATAGAATACACATTTTGTCATTTTTCACACAAAAGTCAAGGTCCATTTGACCCGCTAAATATTGACCGATCTTTATCAAATGATTTTCATATGATTTTCCATTTGTCTTCAGGTGGTATTAATTATACCCTACCCAACTATGTTGTCAGGGTATTATAGCTTTGTGTAGTCCCAAAAGTTTGTAACGCGCCAAAAAATTGGTCCTAGACCCACCTTTAAGTATACCGATCGTCTTATCTCGTCTAACGGAGCCGATCTAGACAAGTGTCTGTCCGTCCGTCTGTCCATTATAATTTGTAAACACGATACAGGCCACAGTTATGGACCAATCTTCACGAAACTTTGCATGTAGGATGTGTTCTGGCCATTGAAGACCCCTATTGTTTTTGGGAAAGATCAGTTAATATTTAGAGGATGAAATGGACCAAAAACTTTATTTTTGTCTGATTTTCAGGTCGCTCCAGAGGCCGCAATTATGGTTTAAACATCGCGAATTTTTGCATAGGGAAGGGGATCGGGCCAAAGAATAAGCATGCCTGTTTTGATTAGCGGGCCAAATGGACCCCGACTTTTGAGTGAAAAATTACAAAATTTGTATTCTATGGCGAATAGATTTACCCCTGAAGGACATCGACCCGAAAAGTTGTTGGTATATCCAAGGGCAGTGGTTGACCTTTAAATTGATACCAATTATATGGTCGTATGTACTCAGATGTGGGAGTTACACTTCAATATTTACAAGTGCTTATGTATTTAGATATTATTTTAGTAACCCTTTATCACACTAGAGGGTGGAAATATAGCGCTGATCGCTTTAAAATGTTCCATGAAGTTCCAGTTAGTTCCTACAATTTTCGGTGCCGATCAGATAATTATATTGTGATGAAGTGGACCGAAAACTAAATCTTTTGTGTTTTTTCGAGTCGATGTATAGGCTCCAATAGGAATAAGAGGATCACAACACAAGGGAAGGGTATCTGGACAAGTAATTAGAAGGGCTGTACTGAACATTAGTAATAATTTTCGGTGCACTGAAGTCCCATATATCTTTCGATTTGCATTGTGTAAAATTTCTTTTAAATCTATTTACAAAATTTAGAATAGCTTGCAAAATGGCATGTGTTGGGATTAATGTTCTTCGGTTTACTTATAGATAAATATCTCATATTTAAGTTCGGATACATATGTATAATATACACAAAGTGTTGAAGGGTATCATATATTCGGCCCATTCCGACTTTACTAATTTCCTTACTGGTTTAAATTAGATTCCATGATGATTTATATAATATTTTATGCGCTTGAAAGCGCTCGTATTATCTTCTGAAAACGGCAATCGTTCACCACGTCTTTTTTCTGATAAGCAGGAATTAAAAGGAGTCATTGGGTGCCAAGTCAGAATTGTACGGCAGATGACCGGTTAAAAATGGTTTGATCCGATGTGTGAGAGGAGTCGCTTTGTAATGATGCACAACGATTCGTCTTCTCTTGTTCGTTTTTCGAATTTCTTTAGAGACTTTAGGCCAACAACTTGTGATGTACCATTTAGAACTGACCGTCCTACGTTGATTATACGGTTCAATCGCCGCATAGCAGAATGAACAACTTTCGTTGGATTTGGCTTGTCTTCGAAGTCACACACAACCGATTGCTGTTTTGCTGTTGTATAAAATGTATATATGTGTCTTTTGAAGCTGCGAATTTTTGTTCTTGTTTTTTTTTTTGGCGATTGTAAAACTGCGTTCATGCCATTCCGAATGTATGTTCGTGGAAGAAGTGTTCAATGAAAAAATGTCATGATAATCCACGTCGAAAGTTGTCAATCCACACTACACTTGGTGTTGTCGAAGCCAAAAGTATATAGCAGACCTTGTACGCAATATGTCATGATTCGTTTTTTTGCATTGTGCTGAATACACATGTACCACTGTGTCAGGTATCAGATAATTGTTTTTTCAATCGTAACTTTTACAATTCAATTCGTTTATATGAGAAAAGTACCTCATTAATATTCTACTAAGTCCTCGATTTAGCTGTCACGAAGTTTAATGGTTTATTGTTAAAAGTTTATCGTTTTAATTTTTTTTTTTTTTGAAAATTACATTTACAAAAATGTTGGTTGTTTTCGGTCAACCATAACTAAACGTTTACGCTTCTATGTTATTCGGCAGGTATAAATGTGCATGTGTATGTGTTGGGAGGAATATTGCAGTTGTTTCTGTTGGTGACAGTTATTTCACCTTCATTGCCAGTCCGACTGTCTGCCCATAGGTTAGCCAGACACATATACAGTACATACAAGACCATCCTGCATACTGCGGCTGCAAAACCCATTGTGTATGCTTTTGTGTATGCGTGCGTCCAACCAAAAGTCAATGGAGCTTATCGTGTTGGCAGTTTTGAATGTCAGAAGACATTAGTGTCACACGGACAAATGGAAATCGTAGACACTCATACACACACAGTCTCCCTTAAATACAAATACAAACATATCAATGCAATGGTTTTGGTTTTCTCTCCCCTCCCTCTCTCGCTCCATAACAACAAAGTTTGGTGACAAAGTTTTAAATGGATACACTTTTATTTGTTTACGTCCGACAATGAAACATTCTTCTTTTGCCATTCATTTCAACTTTCGAACATGTATCCATTTCTGTCCGAAAATTGAATTAATTTATTAAATAAATTAAAAATAAATTGTCTTGTAAAGTGCCTTCGAATAGCATATCGAATGAAATGAAGAACATGCAAACATGTGTATTGAAGAAAATGCAGATAATGTCTGGAAGGTATTTTGATATGTAATTGTTAAATAAAGTGCAGATATGAGAAAGAGTGGGCTTTAAGGAATATTTTTACGAGGACATTTAGATCCATAACCGTGGATCCATAACCATCAGATAAATAAGCGTGGATTTTTAAAGAATATTTTTAGAGGAACTATCAGATTAATAAGCGTGAATTTTTAAAGAATACTTTCAGAGGAACTATCAGATCAATAAGCGTGTAGTTTTAAAGAATATTTTTAGAGGAGCCATCAGATCAGTAAGCGTGGATTTTTAAAGAATAATTTTGGAGGAACCATCAATTCAATATGCGTGCATTTTTAAAGAATACTTATAGAGGAACCATCAGATCAATAAACTGGATTTTTAAAGAACATTTTTAGAGGAACGATCATTTCAATAAGCGTGGATTTTTAAAGAATATTTTTTGAGGCACCATCAGATCAGTAAGCGTGCATTTTTAAAAAATATTTTTAGAGGAACCATCAGATCAATAAGCGTGCATTTATATACCGTCCACCATCGTATGGAGGGTATATTAATTTTGTTTTTCCGTTTGTAACTCATCGACATAATCATTTCCGACCCTATATAGTATATATATTCTTGATCAGCATAAAATTCTAAGACGATCTAACCATGTCCGTCTGTTGTAATCACTCTAGCCTCTAAACGAGTTGAGATAGATCGCCAAAATTCTGCACAGAGTCGTCTTTTGTCTGCAGGCAGGTCAAGTTCGAAGATGGGATATATCGGTCCTCGTTTCGGCATAGTTCCCATGTAAAGGGTACCCCCCAATTTTCCGTATTTTGGGGTTCTTGAGCGCGTTTTCAACCGAATTCGATGAAATTTGGTATATTGAGTTGCTATTGGGTATCCAATTTGTCCACAAAAAATTATACATATAGGTCCATTTTTTCTTGTAGCCCCCATATAACGCTACCCTCTAATGTTCAGTATTTTGGGGGTTTTGATCGTAGTTTTCAATCAAATTGGCTGTAATTTAATGTTTTAAGTTCTTATTGGGTACCAAATCTAAAAATTATAAACATAGGTCCATTTTTTCTTGTAGCCCCCATATAAGGATACACCCCCCCCCAAATGTCCGTATTTTGGGGTTCTTAAGCGCGTTTTTCAACAGAATTCGCTGAAATTTGGATCATTTGGTTCGTATTGGGGGCCAAATATCTCCACCAAAAATTATAAATATAGGTCCAATTTTTCTGGTAGCCCCCATATAAGGGTACCCCCAATTTTCGCTACTTTGAGATTCTTGAGCACGTTCTTCAACCGAGTTCACTGAAGTTTGGTATTTTGTAGTCGTATATGGTAATAAATTTCCCTAAACAAAATTATTAAAGTGCACCCCCTTTTTGGGGTAGTCCCCATATAACCCCGTTTTTATACCCTTCACCACACAGTGGTACAGGGTATTATGGCTTTGTGCATATGATTGTAACAGGCAAAAGGAAACGAGGTAGACGCATGGTTCCTTTTGAGAATGTGCATAGAATCACTTTCTGAGTCGATTTATGCATGTCCGTCCGTCCATGTATTTTTGTGAACACAGTTCCCACATATATTTTTGCCCGATTTAAGGACATTAGTCCCTGAAAATCATTCGATTTGCATGAATTTTTGCATAGCGTACTGAATTAAATCTAGCATGATGTGTGCTAAATTTCGTGAAAATCGGTTCGGATTTACCTATAGCCCCCATATATAGTTTAGCCCGATTTTAGGTAAATGTTGCACCAAAGTCCCTGAAAAGCTTTCGATGTGCACGAATTTTGGCACAGCGTACTGAATTAAATCTAGCATGATGTGTGCTAAATTTCGTGAAAATCGGTTCGGATTTACCTATAGCCCCCATATATAGTTTAGCCCGATTTTAGGTAAATGTTGCACCAAAGTCCCTGAAAATCATTTGATTTGCACGAATTTTGGCATAGCGTACTGAATTAAGTCTAGAATGATATGTGCTAAATTTCGTGAAAATCGGATCGGATTTACCTATAGCCCCCATATATAGTTTAGTCCGATTTTAGGTAAATGTTGCACCAAAGTCCCTGAAAAGCTTTCGATGTGCACGAATTTTGGCATAGCGTACTGAATTAAATCTAGAATGATATGTGCTAAGTTTCGTGAAAATTGTTTCAGATTAAGATATAGCTCCCATATATAGTTTCGCCCGATTTTTGGTAAATGGTGCACCAAAGTCCCTGAAAATCCGTCGATTTGCACGAATTTTGGCATAGTTCACTAAATAAAGTCTATAAAGACGTGTGCTAAGTTTTGTGAAAATCGGTTCAGATTTAGATATAGCTCCCATATATAGTTCGCCCGATTTTAGGTAAATAGTGCACCAAAGTCCCCATATATATTTTGATTTTGGGATAGCGCACTGAATTAAATCTAGAATAATGTGTGCAAAGTTTCGTGAAAATCGGTTCAGATTTACATACACCTCTTTGGACCGATATTCCCCATTTTCGAACTTGAACTAAGTTTGGATGAAATAATAAGATGGTCAAAGTTTGGATGAAATCAACATTTTCTGAAACAAATTTGGACCAAAGAAACATGGGGTCTAGAACCATTTTAACCGTGTCAAAGTGTATACACCCTCATTATCCATAAAGCTGAGGGTATACTCGTCCATTAAAAATTTCTGAAATTTGTTTTATAGTTTACATTGTGTTTTACATAACCGGTTTGTGGAAATGTCGATATAGGTCCACTTTTTGGTATTTTCCCTATATTTTCATTTCAAGTACATGTCAGTATATCTATGGTGGAGGGTATCCAAAGATCGGCCCGCCGGAACTTAACGCTTTTCACTTGTTAAATAATACATTTAGAAGTACCATCAGATCAATAAGCGTGGATTTTTAAAGAATATTTTTAGAGGAACCATCAGATCGTGCATTTTTAAAGAATATTTTATTTATTCGTAAAGGATACAATTTATTCGTAAAGGATACAAATTACCCATAAAAGCATACTCATAACTACTCCAGCAAAAGTTTTTTTATTTCTTTATGCAAAATTTACATATTTTTGTGGATAAAAATGTGAAGACGTCGTTTAGTGCCACATGAAAAGTCGTCAAGAGAATTAATTCCAGTTGAGATAGCAATGGTGCACATGAATATACCATTCATGTCCCATGTTAAAGAAGATGTTTTGCAAGAGCTTTTGAGATTTGTGATAAATAAGATGTTGGCCAAAAAAATCGAAAACATGAAAATGATAAACAGAAAATTTAAAATATTTATTTATTCAACTGTTTTTATGTAAATGAAAGGTATTGCAGTCCTTTAGGTTGGTTGTAAAAGGTAATGCCTTTCTTATGGGACTAACAATATTGTGGCAAATGGCCATAATTTTCTTGCTTGAATTTGGAACGCTGTGCAAAATTTCGTCTACGTCGGACAAACGTCTTTTGGACTCTAACGTGAAATCGAAATACCATACGTGGACGCTGAATCTAAATATGTACCAATTATCGCCGATTTTGGATAGGGTTCATTAAATGCGCTGCACCAACTTTCCAAAGTTCATGTTGGCCATACGACTTATTTTAACCTTTTCATTAGCACAGAACTATGTTTCAATCCACAAAGAAGTTTCTTTTCGAATCTGCGAAAGAAACTCATGGAACACTTATCACTATTTGTTTATTATTCTGTAAACGTAGTCATCGATTTTATTCCCACTTTACCGGGTGATGTGATAAGGAGGAGGTAAAAATACACAAAACCTCGTAGAGGATGTAAAGCAAGGATGCGTCACAATTTTATGCAAAACATATTCCGATATGAGCCATACCGGTGGGATGTCTATCGATATTGTGAATACAAATAACACGCACACATTCACTTTCTTCAATTTCCGGGTTTTCCGATTGGGTGTAAGGCGGCAAAACGAGTTCCGTATCACAACATCGGTTGGGTAGTAGTAGGTGGTAACAGGCTAAATGATTGTGAAACAATTTAAAAATGTGTGTAAATGTTATTATGGTTGAACTCCCTCGTTCTCACCTTGATGGCGGCGAACAACCGGCACCAATAGAAAATAAAAATCCCTTCAAGAGTCACATTGAATTGAAATGAAAGTTGAATTTTTCGTTTGTTTGCCAACCGGAAAGATTGTCGGAATGAAAACAGACAGACGATACCACTGCAGTATGTGTGTCGAAGATATTCATTCTATGGTTTTAAATTGTTCTAAATTGCTTTTGTTTTTCCTCTAGTATAAATATGGAAGAGAAAATAATGTTAGCTAATATTCACAAATTGATTTTAAATGCCAAGCTAGCATAGAGAACAACAGCAACAACTAAATCTGATAATATGGAAAATGAACAAAACCAAACGAAGGCTATATTGGGTAGAAAATTTCAACAATCAATATAAATCACCAATCATTGCAGTAAATAAATAACCGCAAAGAAATCTCCAGATTAATATTTTGTTTGAATTGGTTTTATTTAAGGGTAACACCCCCTTAACCCTATTTCATACGATTTTAATTTTTCAAGATTTTAAATGGGCTGGTAAATAATTAATAATAAATAAATACTAATTAAAGAAAAGTCCTTTTTTTTTGATGGCGGACATGATAACTCCTCACTGTAACATCGGAATCCGAAAATTTCAACGGTGTTAGAAAGAGTACATGTCTGACTCCCGTATGAACTAAGATTTTTGACTTCGCTCTAAAATTAACAAATTGGCGGACCTTTGAAAACATATTTTTGGAAAATCGCCGATTTTTTGACCAAAACCCAAGTTCAAAAATAAGGAAGATTTTCACCGATTGGCTTAATCCTATTTCATACGATAGCTGTACACTCACAGAGAAACGTGTAAAAATTTGGATTTGATTGGGCTATTAGTTTTAGAGTTATCGTGCCCGCCATTCCCAAAACCAATGTTTAGATAAAACGCGTTTAAAGTTATATAGTTTCGTCCGATTTTAGCTGACACAAAAAATCGGCTATATATTTTGCAAGAGTTCTTGAGATTTTCACTTGAAATTTTGTAGGGACATATATATTTTCTCCGAATTAGCGTAAATGTGGCCGATATGCACAAAACATAATGACATTTTTATATTTTCGAAATAATATTTCGAACGTTATGGTGCACCAAACTTCTCATGTTTATCAGATATTTATCCAAATATTCAACGGGTCTCCGATTGATATTTGCTTTACATTAAATCAGTTTTTGTTTTTATTTAATAATAAAAACTGTTAGTTTTTGATTTGATGTAGATATGATTTTTAGAAAATAGAAAATATTTATTAAATTAACACACTTCTTTATAAAACTATGTTCATATGTCTGATTGTCCTTGCAAAAATTGTTATTAAGTATCCGCGCTTATTGCTATGATAGTTATTGTAGAAATATCTCAGATAAATACACGTTTATTGATCTGGTAGCCCCTTTAAAGATATTGCTTCAAAATCGCGATTATTAATTTTAGAGTCTGTGTAAAAATAATTTTTTATAATTCATGCTTATTAGTAAAAATTTTTGTAAAATATTTTTTTTTTTAATTCGTGCTTATTAGTAAAAATTATTGTAAAAAAAATATTCTTTTTAAATCCACGCTTATTGGATTGATCCTTTTAAAAATATTATTCTGATAGGCATTGTGAAAATATTGATTATAAAATATTGATTATAAAAATATTCTTTAGAAAACCACGATTCTTGGCCTGTGGGTTGTTGTAAAAATATTCTTTAAAAGGCCACGCTCTTTGGTCTGTGGGTTATTCTAAAAATATTCTTTAAAAATCCACACCTTCTGGCCTGTGGGTCGTCCTAGAACATCATTAAGAAAGCCTTGGGTCGATCTGAAATTATCATTTAAAAATCCGCGCTTTTTGGACTGTGGGTCATTGTAAAATAATTATACTTTAAAAGGTCAAACGTCTTGGTGTTTAGGGTCGTTCAAAAAATAGTTTTTTTTTTTGTAAATCCACGTTTCTAGAAATATTTGTATACCCTACACAACAATGTTGTCAGGGTAGTATAGCTTTGTGCAGCCCCAAGAGTTTGTAACGGCGCGAAATATTAGTCCTGGACCCACCTTTAAGTATACCGATCGTCATATCTCGACTAGCTGAGTCGATCTAGACATGTGTGTCCGTCCGTCTGTCCATTATATATATGGACCAATCTTCACGAAATTTTGCATGTAGGATGGGTTCTGACCAATGAAGACCCCTATTGTTTTTGGTAAAAGCAATCATGGCCCTAACATCGCGAAATTTTACATGGTGAAGATGATTGGTTTAAGGAATAAGCATGCATATTTTGATATGGATTGGTCAATATTTAGCGGGTCAAATGGACCCTGACTTTTGTGTGAAAAATTACAAACTTTGTATTCTATGGCGTATATATTTGCTCCTGAAGGACTTAGACCCTAGAAGTTGACCGTATGTTGAAGAGGAGTGGTTGACCTTTAAATTGATACCAATTATATGGTCGTATGTACTCAAATGTGGGAGTTACACGTAAATATTTACAGGTGCTTACGTATTCAGATATTATTTAGTAACCCATTACCACACTAGAGGGCGGATTCCATTAGATTCCAGTTATGGTCCAGGACAACGCCTATAATTTTCGGTGATGATCAGATAAGGATTTTATGATGATGTGGACCGTAAACTTATTTTTTTGTGTTTTATTGGATTGGACGAGAAATATTATCAAAGCTCTGAATATAGAACCACAGAAAGTTAGATTTTCGTGGAAGTTGTGTAGGGTATCATATGATCGGCCTCGTCCGACTATACTGCTCCACTCACTGTTTTAAAAATATTTATTTGTCAGTTGACTGTCATAAAAATATTCATTAAAAGTCCACGATCATTGATCTGCTACTTTCTCCAAAAGTATTCTTTAAAATCCAATCCCAATGACTTTCTGATTCCTTTAAAAATCCACAAGTCCCTCTTAAAATAATCTTTAAAAATTCTGAAAATAAAAAATGCACGCTTTTTATTCTTTAAAATTCCACAGATATTCGTTTCTTTCTTTTTCTAAAAACATTTCTTTAAACATGTTACATTTGGTAGTTCTTTAAAAAATATTCATCAAAAGCCCCAATTTTCGATGTGACAGTTCTTTATTTTTATTGATATAAACTGAATGAATTGATTTTAAGCAACGTTTGCTCTTCTCCTCCTTCAATTGCCCTACGGTTATATCTCTGCTAGCGTATAGGTCGGTGTGTGTGTGTGTCTGGGAACATGGATTGCAATGCTATAGTTATTGCCATCGTTCCGCCTGTAACCAGCAGTTGTGTTAAGTAAACAATCGTGTTTCATAATTTTACAATAAAAATATCCCCAATGGCGAATCCTTTCAAATTCAATCAACAACAAAAACAATAACATTCCATGTGACGGTAGCGGAATTGGGTTGAGAACGTTTTTATTCTATGTTTGCCGTGGAAACTGGATTATTACGACAAATGTGAAAAGGTGTGGCAAAAAAACCGACAGACAGACAGAAACCATGTGTGATACCAAATCTAGAAGATTTTATTTTTTGTGTGGGGAATACGAATAATAGACATTTGGAGGGAAAGTCAATATACATACTTAGAATATGTCTTTGTGCATATTTTTGTAACAGGAAAAACTAAACGAGATAGACACATGGTTCCTTTTGAGAATATGCATAGAATCACGATCTGAGTCGATTTACGCATGTCCGTCTGTCTGTCCGCCCGTCTGTCCGTCCATGTATTTTTGTGAACAAAGTACAGGTCCCATTTATGATCCGATTTGGATGAAATTCGGCATAGGTCACTTATTTGGCCCGAACCCTATTGAAATTGGGAAAAATCGGTTCAGATTTAGATATAACTCCCATATATACTTTCATCCGATTTAATGTGAATGGTGCACCAAAGTCCCCATATATCTTTCGATGTGCACGAAATTTGGCACAGCGTAATGAATTAGGTATAGAATGATGTGTGTTTCGTGAAAATCGGTTCAGATTTAGATATAGCTCCCATATATATTTTCGACCGATTTAATGTAAATGGTCCACCAAAGTCCCTATATATCTATCGATTTGCACGAAATTTGGCACAGTGTAATGAATTAGGTATAGAATGATGTGTGTTACGTTTCCTGAAAATCGGTTCAGATTTAGATATAGCTCCCATATATATTTTCGTCCGATTTAATGTAAATGGTCCACCAAAGTCCCTATATATCTTTCGATTTGGACGGAATTTGGCACATCGTAATGAATTAGGCCTAGAATGACGTGTGTAGAGTTTCGTGAAAATCGGTTCAGATTTAGATATAGCTCCCATATATATTTTCGTCCGATTTAATGTAAATGATCCACCAAAGTCCCTATATATCTTTCGATTTGCACGGAATTTGGCACAGCGTAATGAATTAGGTCTACAATGATGTGTGTTAAGTTTCCTGAAAATCTGTTCAGATTTAAATATAGCTCCCATATATATTTTCCTCCGATTTAAGGTAAATGGTGTACATATCTTTCGATAGAATGATGTGTGTTAAGTTTCCTGAAAATCGGTCCAGATTTAGATATAGCTTCTATATCTGACCAAATGAAAAATTTAGTATCGGTTGGCAGAATGAAAAAAATGCGACGTCTGTTAGGACTTATCTGTTGTAAGTGGTGAAGGGTATTATATAGTCGGCTCCGTCCGACTTTACTACTTTCCTTACTGGTTAAAGAATATTTGGTAAAGACCCTGACACCAATAGGCTGAAATTTTTAAAGAATATTTTTTAAAGGACTATGACACCAATGGACTTTTTAAATAACATTTTTAAAGGACTATGACACCAATATGCGTAGATTTTGAAAGAGTATTTTTTAAGGACCATTACACCAATGGTCGTTGATTTTTAGAGAATATTTTTTAAAGGACCCTGACACCATTAGGCTGATATTTTTAAAGAATATTTTTAAAGGACTATGGCACCAATGGGCGTGGATTTTTAAAGAATATTTTTTTAATGGACTCTGACACCAATAGGCTAAGATTTTTAAAGATTATTTTTTAAAGGACTATGGCACCAATATGAATAAAGAATATTTTTTAATGACTATGACACCAATAGACGTGGATTTTTAAGGAATATTTATTAAAAGACCCTGACACCAATAGGCTGAGATTTTTAAAGAATATTTTTTAAAGGACTATGACACCAAACGGCGTGGATTTTTAAAGGACTATAACACCAATATTCGTTGATTTTTAAAGAATATTTTTTAAAGGACCATGACACCAATAGGCTGGGATTTTTAAATAATGTATTTTAAAGGACTATGACACCAATGAGCGTGGATTTTTAAATAATATTTTTAAAGGACACCAATGGACGTGGATTTTTAGTCAATATTTTTTAAAGGCCTGAATATTTAGGAATATTATCCATAAGTACTATCAGACCAATAAACATCGTTTTTTAGGGCCTAAAAGAAAAATTAGAAGATTTCTTGAGGATATGTTGGACTAAAAATTATGGATTTTGGGACAATTTTTGCTGATATGTCAGACCAATAAGCGCACATTTGTATGATGCGGACATCCTAATATTTTAAGAAGCAATTTAATATTTTTTCTACCCTAACCGAATGTACTTTTGAATATTTACTGCGAATTAATATAGCCACATTGCTACAACTTTTTATGGGAATATTTGAGGACAAAAATGTCAAACGGTTACAATGGCCTTTTATATTTCAGTATTCTTCATTGTCGGCATCTATACGGTATCATAATTTGGGTATTGTTTATGCTCTGATGAATTGTGGTTTTAGGTATTTGAGTGTGTGCGTGTGTGCTTGTCTACCGTTCTGGTACTTTGAAAATTATTCATGCATATGAATATCATGGACCTAAGTACATTGGTACTTGAAATGTGCTAATTTAAGTATAGAAGTGTATGCGGGTGTATGTGTACGATTGTGTTCAACAAGCGTTAGCCAATTCCAGAAACCGAATGAAAACATTTCAACGAGCCATAACATGAGTCAAGAGTAAATGATGCCATATGAACTAATTGTGCTTGTATATGAAGTGTAAAATGTTTTTATTGTGTTGTAAAACAAATAAAATACAACAACAACAAAAAACAAAAGCAATCATTTTTTTGAATGTGTTATTGTCCTTTTTTGTTGCTGAAATTACAATAAATGTTTATTTTTTTTAATAAAGAATACAATTAACAATTAACAATTCAGTGTGTTTTCACAATTCAATTCAATACAATTATCAATTATCCCCTGTTCAACAGTCGGAAATTAGTACAAACCAAGAAGCGTGTATTTTTAAGGAATATTTTTAGAAGAATAAACGTTGAATTTTTAACAACTACTTTTATGAAAATTCTGCAGACCAATATGTTTTGAATTTTTAACATATATTTTTATGAGAAATTTTCAGAACAAAACGGCTGAGAATATATGACCTAAAAAAATACATTGTTTATGCTTTAATTTTTTTCTCAAGTTCTGTCATTTGTGCCCTACCTTATATTCATTGCACGTGTTTTGTTTTAATATCTTTAGTTCGGTAAGTTATATTTTTAGCTCACATTTCAGAGTGCATTTACCTTTCGGAGTAATGAGATCACGTCTTACGGTTCACATTAAAGTTCATAGCATGACATATGTTGTGTTGTCGACATTACATACACTGATATGGAATAGACGTGTTTATATATGGTATTGGTATATATTTAGACATATGTATATTATTTACTCTGCCTATACAAAGTTTAAGTAAAGGAAAATATTTATTAATATTATTATACCCTTCACCACACTGTGGTACAGGGTATTAAGTCTATTGTTCATATGGAAGGGAAACGAGATAGACACATGGTTCACACATGCATAGAATCACTTTCTGAGTCGATTTATGCATGTCCGTCCGTCTGTTGGTCTTAAATTGCAAACAAAGTACAGGTCGCATTTATAATCGGAATTGGATGAAATTTGGCACAGCTCATTTGTTTAGCCCAAGGACGAACTCTATTGAAATTTGGAAAAATCGGTTCAGTTTTTTATATAGCTCCCATATATATTTTCGTCCGATTTAAGGTTAATGGTGTATCAAAGTCCCTATACAGTATTGTTCGAAACCTAAGCAACTTTTCCTTAGTACGTAGTCATGGTCTTATATGATATCGTTAAATTGATTTATAAAAAATATATATTTTATTTACTATGTGTCTATAATCTGAAAATAACAACAAATTTAAATTATATTTCTTTGGAAAAAAATAAACAAATGAAAACAAAACTAACTCACAAAGCAGCTGTTCGAAACCTAAGCAACTTTCAATATTTCGTATGATACCCGTTATTTTTTATCACTGCCACACATCTTTATGGCATTGATTCTACAAGATTTGTTAGAATTGTTGTTGGTATAGCTTCCCACACTGATTTTAAGCAGTTCATTAGTTCCTGTCTGTTTTTAAGGCGACGTGTTCCAATCCTTCGTTTTAAAATGCTGAAAAGGTTCTCAATGGGATTGAGGTCTGGTGTC
Source organism: Musca vetustissima (assembly GCF_032173495.1). Lineage (NCBI taxonomy): Eukaryota > Metazoa > Arthropoda > Insecta > Diptera > Muscidae > Musca > Musca vetustissima. The sequence goes on along the minus strand of NW_026874082.1, from coordinate 46,119 downwards.
AAGTTTTGCAAGGAAGTATTATACTCATTTACATCCTCATATTGGGTATTACAGCTTAGCCAGCTGTTAAAAAGACTTAAAATCGGCCGATATTTTATGTTCTTAAAATCAAACGTTGTATTTAAGATAGGTCTTACGATTGCAACAGGCAGACGATGGATTTCCTTACAAGTTCATAAGTTTTACAGTTCATAATAAAATTCCCATAAGCAGTAAACATGTTAACCAGTTTTAATTTCTATCGTCTATTTTCTTAAAAAAATCGAAACTTACAAATTCACTATGATATAGAGATTATTGAAATTCGTAAAAGTAAACAATGTTTCACTTATGATGAGTTCGGATAACTGAAATTATTTTCAGTTCAAAAATCCGATCTTTTTCCGTTTCAGTAAAGCTTAGTCGACTGTAGAGTGTCGACTGTATAATGCAATAGTAAATAAAATAAGTACTTTTCATAATTCAATTTAACAAGATAATAAAAGACCATGATTACTTACTAAGAAAAAGTTGCTTAGGTTTCGAACAATACTGTATATCCTTCGATTTGCACGAAATTTGGCACAGCGTAATGAATAAGGTCTAGAATGATTTGTGTTAAGTTTCGTAAAAATCGGTTCAGATTTAGATAAAGCTCCCATATATATTTTCGTTCGATTTAAGGTAAATGGTGTACCCAAGTCCCTAAATATCTTTTGATTTGCACGAAATTTGGCACAGCGTTATGAATAAGGTCTAGAATGATGTGTGCGAAGTTTCGTGAAAATCGGTTCAGATTTCGATATAGTTTCCATATATAGTTTCGCCCGATTTAAGGTAAATAGTCCACTAAATTCCTTAGAAATCTTTTGATATGCAAGAATTTTGGCGAAGTGTACTGAATTAATTCTGGAATGACGTGTGCCAAGTTGCGGGAAAATCGGTTCAGATTTAGATATAGCTTCCATATATATATATATATATATATATTCGTCCGATTTAAGGTAAATGGTGACCCAAAATCCCTGCAAATCTTTTAATTGGCACGAATTTTGGTATAGCGTACTAAATTAAGTCCAGAATGATGTGTGCTAAGTTTCGTGTAAATCGGTCCAGATTCAGATATAGCTCCATATATATTAGTCTAGTTAGGTCTAGAATGATGTGATATAGATATGTAACAAAAACGAGACGTCTGTTAGGATACATATGTAGAATATACCCAAAGTGGTGAAGGGTATCATATAGTCGGCCCAGTCCGACTTTACTACTTCCCTTACGGTTTATACCCTACACAACTATGTTGTCAGGTTATTATAGCTTTGTGCAGCCCCAAAAGTTTGTAACGCCGCGAAATATTGGTCCTAGACCCACCTTTAGGTATACCGATCGTCATATGTCGACTAGCTGAGTCGATCTAGACATGTGTGTCCGTCCGTCCGTCTGTCCATTATAATTTGTAAACACGATACAGGCCACAGTTATGGACCAATCTTGGCGAAATTTTGCATGTAGGATGGGTTCTGGCCAATGAAGACCCCTATTGTTTTTGGGAAAGACCGGTTAATATTTAGGGTATGAAATGGACCAAATACTAAATTTTTGTCGGTTTTTCTGGTCGCTCCAGAGGCCGCGGTTATGGTGCGAACATCGTGAAATTTTGCATGGAGAAGGGGATCGGGCCAAAGAATAAGCATGCCTATTTTGATAAAGATCGTTCAGTATTTAGCGGGTCGAATGAACCCTGACTTTTGTGTGAAAAATTGCAAAATTTTTATTATATTATTATATAGCGTATATATTTACCCCTGAAGGACATAGAACCGAGAAGTTGATATTATATCCAAGTGGGGTGTTTGATCTTTAAATTAATACCAATTATATTGTTGTATGTGCTCGGATGTGGGAGTTACACCTAAATATTTACAGGTATTCGTATATTATTTAGTAACCCATTATCACTCATTATCACTAAATGTTCCATGAGGTTCCAGTTAGGTTCAAGGACAATGCCTATAATTTTCGGTGATGATCAGATAATAATTTTGGGATGAATTGGACCGAAAACTTAATTTTTTGTGTTATTTTCGAGTCGATCTACAGATCATAAATGAAAGCCGAACATCACAACACAATCCACGGTGAAGGGAATCTGTACAATAGCTATACTGAATACTCGTAATATTCGGAAAATATGCCAGTGTGAGGAAGAGGTGCTGTTTACCTCTATTCGGACAAGAGGGTGCAAATATCTCGAAATATTGTTCAGACTCGGAATAATCATCCGCAGAAAATTTGAGTTCCGTGGTAGTTGTGTAGGGTATCGTATTGTCGGCCCCATCCGACTATACTGCTCCGCTCACTGGTTTTTTATTTAATTATAAGTGTGTAGTAAATGATGGCTCACAAAATTAAAAATTCATTTAACTTTAAAGAAAACGGGGCGTATATTTTGCGGTAATAAAACTTTAATATCACACACATTTTATTCCACACCGATTTCTGCCCGTAGCGGACGTTATCCAGCATAGCTGTCAAGCACGCATTATCATTAATTACGGACTACGCATATTTTAATTGGTTGCTATATGCATTTGCAACGCGCTGCCTGCAACCTATATCTGATGTGCATGTGTACCCCTACACACAATCTATGTGCATGCTCTTGGATGTGATTCTATATTTACACACTGCTGGGACATTCAATTTTATATTGATAACAACGCCCAACATTAAAAACAATGAGCCATTGATTGTACCGTTAATGACTTCAGTTTTGTTCGTTAGAATGTCAAGTTTAGAATATTTCTGCGGATGCTCATCTGTGTGCATTGTTTTTGTCACAAGAGATTTTCTACAATTAAAATCAATCATTGAACAATTCTATTTTCAACTATTTACAGTTGGAAAATACTCTAGAGGAATCATATTTTGTCGGAAGGATTTTGCGATTAGCCGTAGGAAATAGTAATTTTGCGTTATTAACAAATAATTTGCTAGAAAATTCAATACACTAAAATGAAGAATTTAATTGGTAAACCTTATTCAGCCTGGCTGAATTGAAGATTTTTTTTATATTCGCATTTGCTGAATCAAAGATTTTCTATAGAAAACGTCATACAGTTTTTTTTTTATAGAAAACATTATTCAGATTTGCTGAACTGAATATATTCTATAGAAAAACTTATTCAGCTTTGCTGAATTGTATACTTCCTAAAGAGAACCTTATTCAGCTTTGCTGAATTGAATATATTCTATGGAAAACCTTATTCAGCTTTGCTGATTTGATACATTCTATAGAAAATGTTATTCAGCTTTGCTGAATTGTATACTTCCTATAGAAATCCTTATGCAGCTTTGCTGAATTGAATATATTCTATAGAAAACCTTATTCAGCTTCGCTGAATTGTATACTTCCTATAGAAAATCTTATTAAGCTTTGCTGAATTGAAAATTTTCTGAAGATTTTCTATAGAAAACCTTATTTAACTTTGCTGAATTTACGATTTTCTCTAGAAAACCTTATTCAGCCAGGATAAATTGAAGATTTTTCAACATAAAAACACAACCGATAGGCTAAAATATACTTGTGTAGTGTAAGATGTTTCAACCTAAAAACACAATCAGTTAGGCTAAAATATATTTGTGTAGTGTAAGTACCTGCAACAGCTGTATTTAATATCTGCTAAATACCTTTACCAAAATAATAGTAGGGGAGACTGGGGCACCTTCGGCACTTTTTTTTTAGAGCTCTATATCTCAGTACTTATTCAACATATATAACAACTTTATGGCTGATTATTGTCCTCTGACACTTAATTATAAAAGATAGTACCAAAAAGATATAAAAAAATAGTATTAGTTAAAAAATTTTACAGTTTTGTAAAAAAAGTCAAATTCGCCGAATGTGCCCCAACCCGGGGTAGCTTCGGCATTTGATGGGGCACATTCGGCACCATAGTCATAGCCTGGTAATTGTCATCGCTATCAGTCTGGTTGAAATGCTGATCCTCTAAAGGATCTATTTGGTTTTAATACGCCACACAATGTTTGAATTATAGGGCTTTATTTTCTAGCGGCGGACGTTTACATCTCAAGGTCGCACACACTATGAGAAATAGGGGTTTTCTATCGCATTTTCGTCAAAACAAGCACGTTTGATCTTATATATGCAATTTCGAGCCATATTAAAGGATTAGTTTTAAAGACAAACTCAAAAACATTTTAAGGAAATAATATTGCACAATCTGTATATGGCCGAATGTGCCCCACTTTAAAATGCCGAATGTACCCCGAATGTACTTTTTATAGTTTTTTTCATTTTTTTCGATAATATTTGTAAAATCGATATATTTTTAAATATTTTTATAATAATACACATCGTAGTTAACCACTTTTTAATAATATTGTCTTAAAAATTTTAAAAGTTTTATCACGAAATACTTACGAAATGGAATTGAAATATTACAGAAACATCTACAAAAATACAAAAACCTATGTAGCTAAATAAGCTTATTAGCTAGAAATTTCAAACTTTGTGTCCGTTATTTATTTCGATATTCGATACATATGTATCGAAACTAGTGATGTACGGTGAGAGCTTCATATCGAAAACGCGATTGCCGAAGGTGCCCCGATGCCGAAGGTGCCCCAGTCTCCCCTACATCAATTTGTAAACCTCTTACAAGCAACTTTACACATAATTTCTTTATGTTCTGTTTCGTAACTTTTCTTAAGTTTTCCTTTGTTTGGATTTTCCCTCAATTGTGTTCTTCTCAGTATTTTCATTTAAGTGTTGTGACATTTTTTATGGCACGTTGCACAAATTATCTCCTTCAGAGTGTTTCAATGTTTGTACGTGTTGCACATCTTTAGTGTGCCATCTTTTGTTGTACTTTTTTCTATTGCCACAGTTGCCGATGTCGACAGGACATTATCTTTTATGTCAATAACGACAGCATTATTCAAAACAATGACATTCATTTTGCCACAACACAATCTACCAATAGCTGGCACCCGGAGCTATGTTGTTGTGGCAACATTTAGTCTCTATCTTTATCGGTATTGTCTTAGTAAAGAAGAAACAAAAAAAAAAAAAACAACAACAATAAAAGCAAGAGGATTTGAGCAATTAATACTCGAATCGAACATTTCATTCATAGAATAAAAAAAATAGAATAACAATACTCAATGGAACTAACAGCGGAATTATTTTCCGGTTGTGTTTCTCCTATAATGGTACCTATTCTTGTTACGAATATGTGAATGTGTGTGTATTAACAAATCTGCAAATGCTTTTGTGTCGACATATTAAATCCAATGGCTACATTTTGGGTGAAAAGTATCATATTGGATTGAAATATATATTTTTTTTTTGCCATAAATACTGAGGCTATTAGTTTCGAAATTCTAGTACAAAATTACATTATTTACAACCTATATTCTGATAATGGTAATACTAATCAATACTAAAATATGTAGACTAGGGTTATGATTTTTTTTGCAACCTCATATTCCAGTATGATATTTTTACTTGGTATTTTGAATTGGGTGTAAAATTGCACTACTATAATTATTAATATTGGTCCACTTTTTATCATAGCCCCAATATAATGGTACCCCAAATATTCTGTATTTTCTTTTTATTTCAACCACTCATTTTGGGCATACTTTCAACTTCTCGTGTCTATGTCCTTCAGGATTAAATACATACGCCCCAGGATACAATTTTGGTATTTTTCACACAAAAGTCGGGGTCCATTGGATAACATATGGATATTCATCGAAGCATTCATGCTTATTATTTGGCCAGACTCCCTTCTGGTGAAAAATTTCGTGATGTTCGGGTCATAACTCTGGTGCGATCAGAAAAACGAGAAAAAAATAAAGTTTTTGGGCAATTTGGGGTCCTAATTGCGGCCTCTGGAGCGATCAGAAAAACGAGAAGCGGCTAAAAATGTGAATGGTGAATCCGATACTGTAACAGCCAATTGTGTGCAATTTTGGTTTTAGGTAGGCCGGTCGCCGAAAATGTTGATAAAATCGGAGAATTGATCAAAGTTGACCGGCATGTTACCTGTCGTAAAATCGCCTAGGAGCTAAAAATGTACCATAAAACAGTTTTAAACCATTTACAATTGACCGGAAAAGGCCAGAATTGGCCAACAGGAGAGGTGTCGTGTTCCACCAGGACAACGCTAGGCCAGACACATCTACAATTACTCTAGATTGGTTGGGAAGTTTTAATGCATCCGCCATATTGTCCGGATTTGGCACCAAGAGATTATCATCTTTTTCTTACATTTCAAAATTTCTTTAATGATAAAAAATTGGTATCTAGGATGATTGTGAAAATCGACTACTAGAGTTTTTGGCAAATAGAGAGCATGACTATGAGAGAGGCATCAGTTATTTTGAAGTTACCTACAAAATGGCAACAAATCATACAATAAAACGGTGCGTATTTGGTCCAAATAGTACTGAGTTTACAAAATGTAATGAACAGATGGACGTATACACATGTCTAGATCGACTCAGCTAGTCGAGATATGACGATCGGTATATAAAACAAAAATTTCACAATGTTATAAACTCTTGGGCTATACTAAGATATAATATCTTGACAACATACTTGTGTAAAGTATGAAAATATTTTAAAATATTTTAATACTACATCCGTCTTATATAAATTAAAAAAAATATACAATATTCTGCATTTTATCGACCGCCAAGAAATATTATTTTATAGACTTTCAATATATTTTTTATTAGAAATCTACTTCTTACAGATCCTCAAAAATTTGTCTTTAAAATATCCACGTTTCTCTTTTGCCTTACATTAACATTCCTTAAAAAAACGACTCATCTTATTGAAAAATTAAGAAAATATTCTCCTTAGAGAATCTTAAGAAGTATTATTTTTGAAACTTCAGGCTCATTATACCCGTCACCACACTGTGGTACAGGGTATTATGTCTTTGTGCATATGTTTATAACAGGCAAAAATAATCGAGAGAATATGCATAGAATCACTTTCTGAGTCGATTTATGCATGTCCGTCCGTCCGTGTGTTGCTGTTAAATTGTAAACAAAGTACAGGTCGCATTTATAATCCGATTTGGATGAAATTTGGCACAGCTCATGTGTTTGACCCAAGGACGAACCCTACTGATATTGGGAAAAATCGGTTCAGATTTAGATATAGCTCCCATATATAGTTTCGTCCGATTTAATGTAAATGGTGCACAAAAGACCTAAAAATATTTAGATATTGACGAAATTTGGCATAACGTAATAAATTGAGCCTAGATTGATGTATGCCAAGTTTCGATAAAATCGATCCAGATTTACATATAGCTCCCATATTTAGTTTCGTCCGATTTCATGTAAACGGTGCACCAAAGTCCCTATATATCTTTCGATTTGCACCAAATTTGGCATACCGCACTGAATTGAGCCAAGAGTGATGTCTGCTAAGTTTCGAGAAAATCGGTCCAGATTTAGATGTAGCTCCCATATATAGTTGCGCCCGATTTTACGTAAATGGTGCACCAAAGTCCCCATATATCCTTCGATTTGCACGAAATTTGGCATAACGTACTGAATCGAGCCTAGAGTGATGTCTGCCAAGTTTCGTGAAAATCGGTCCAAATTTAGATATAGCTCCCACATATAGTTTCGTCCGATTTCATGTAAATGCACCAAAGTCCCTATATATCTTTCGATGTGCACGAAATTTGGCATAACGTACTGAATTGAGCCTAGAGTTATGTCTGCTAAGTTTCGAGAAAATCGGTCCAGATTTAGATACAGCTCCCATATATAGTTTCGTCCGATTTTAGGTAAATGGTGCACCAAAGTCCCTATATATAATTCGATTTCCACAAAATTTGGCGTAACGTACTGAATCGAGCCTAGAGTGATGTCTGCCAAGTTTCGTGAAAATCGGTCCAAATTTAGATATAGCTCCCACATATAGTTTCGTCCGATTTAATGTAAATTTAGTTCAGAATGGTGGGTGCCAAATTTCGTGAAAATCGGTTGAGATTTAGATATAGCTCCTTTTTATTATAGATGGATTTTAACTAATTGATGCACCAAGGAACCAATAGGCTGGTAGGGACAAAACGTACTAAAATTAGTATAACCTAACCGGTGACAAGTTTCGTTGAAATCGCTTCTTATTTGGATATAGCTTCCACATATATCTTCACCCGATTTTAAGTAAATTGGGCATCAAACTCCTCATGTTAGTCAGATTGACATCAAATTTTGCACAAGGTACAAAATTGAGCATAGAATTGTTGCATTTTCTAGAAGTCGAGGCATAGTCCAACGGATGACCTATTTATATTTGTTTGAAGTCTTTCTCTTCACAATTTAATTTGTTGTTGATGAAGGTATTCTCTTTGTTGTTGTTTCTTTTTCATCTCCCTTATTTATTTCTTATATACGTCGTCTTCTTGTTCTTTATGACTTCGGGATGCATTGATCGATTATTGATGTGGGAAAATAATTGTGAAGCAAAAAAGGGTTGATAGCTTCATGGGATATAGAAGATCCGATTGGGAATTGAAAATGGAGAGGTACGACAAAAGGAAGGAAGTGGGGATTTTTTCACTGAGAACTTGAAATATTCTTATGATCAAACATTTAGAGGCGTTGTGTGATGGGAAAGTCTTCTGGGGATCGGCGGTGGTTAGAATACCTTCATGGAGGTCTTCACTAGATCTTAAAAAAGTCTAGCTTTGGAATATTTCGTAAGGGGCTTCTTGATATGAAGGCTTTCTTGAAATTCTATTATTCACGAAGTTTTAGGGATCTTTTCTCTATGTAAAATCCCAGGATATTCTCTCTACAAAAGTCATTTATCTATAGAGTGCCTCGCTAGGCGAACTCGATCAATATATAATTCCTTCGTACCATATAACATCATTCCAAGTGTTCTCTATTTGTAAAAGTCCTCTAGAACGGTCTGGATATGATCTGTAAAATGGTTCTCTATTTATGGTGTAACACTTTCAGAGTCCTCTAATTCTCATTAGTTAAAAACACGCATATTTTTTTAAGCACTCTTTAAATCTCTTTTTAAAAAGTCCGCCTAAAGCCTTTCAACAAAATATAATGGAAAATGGTACCATGGACCGACATAGAACATTTCCTGCAGAGATGTTTATCACCTTTCGTAAACCCATAGTGCCAAATTACAACTCATCTATCTAATTGAGGGATACAGATAAGTGGACATAGCATTTTATTCTGATGTGTTCGATTTGTTCTAACATATCTCTTATTTGCTGCCAAAAAAATTTATTTTGTAGACAATCCGTTTTAGTTTTCAGTTTACTCAATACGTACAAGGTAGGTAGGAAGAGTGTGTAAGAAATATTCATCAACATTTTTTACACAACCGTAAGCAAAACCAGTGAGAGGAGCAGTATAGTCGGACGGGGCCGACCATACGATACCCTACACAACTACAACGGAACTCAAATTTTCTGCGGATGTTTATTCCGAGCCTGTGCAATATTTCGTGATATTTGCACCCTCTTGCCCGATTAGAGGTAAACAGCACCTCTTCCTCACACTGACATATTTTTTCAAATATTACGAGTATTCAGTTCAGCTATTGCCCAGATTCCCTTCACGGTGGGTTGTGTTGTGATGTTCAGCTTTCATTTGTGGTCTATAGATCGACTCGAAAATAACACAAAAAATTATGTTTTCGGTCCACTTCATTCCAAAATTATTATCTGATCATCACCGAAAATTATAGACGTTGTCCTTGACCATAACTGCTACCTCATGGAACATTTCAAAGAGATAAGCGCTATAATTCCGCTATCTAGAGTGATAAAGGGAATACGGAATACGGAGATACCTGTAAATATTTAGGTGTAACTCCCACATCCGTGCACATACAGCAATATAATTGGTATTAATTTAAAGGTCAACCACTACTCTTGGATATAATAACAGCTTCTCGGGTCTATTTCTTTCAGGGATAAATATATACGCTATAGAATACAAATTTTGTAATTTTTCACACAAAAGTTAGGGTCCATTTGACCCGCTAAATATTGACCGATCTTTATCAAAACAGGCATGCTTATTCTTTGGCCCGATCCCCTCCTCCATGCAAAATTTCACGATGTTCGGGCCATTATTCCGGCCCCTGGAGTGACCAGAAAAACCGAAAAAAGCCGATAACCGATCTTTCCCAAAAACAATAGGGGTCCTCATTGGCCAGAACCCATCCTACATGCAAAATTTCGTGCATATTGGTCCATAACTGTGGCTTGTATCTTGTTTACAAATTATAAAGGACAGACGGACGGACACATATGTGTAGATCGACTCAGTTAGTCGAGATATGACGATCAGTATACTTAAAGGTGGGTCTGCACAAAGCTATAATACCCTGACAACATAGTTGTGTAGGGTATAGAAATCAGCATTATTAACACTAAAAACACGATTTTTGACAAATCTACTATTTTTATTGTTCCTGAAAAGAAAATATTTAACTTAATTTTTATTACACTTCGACGAACCAATACGATCATTAAAAGTATCAATAAATAGTCTGCCATAATTTCACGCCATAATAAACAAGGTCTACAAATGCAAAAACACTTTTAATTATTAATTATATTGATTGATAATAATCAAGTTATACACAAACACATACGATTTGAAAATACCTTAAGGAAAACTAAATAATTTCATAATAATTTCATAAAAAAAATGTCACAATAATTGTATTAGTCCATAATTCTATAAAACGCTTGTCAACGACAAATATTGACTTGTCTCAACACCAGGCTACTACTAATCATTGTTAACAACATTGAAAATTGTTCGGGGAATTTGGTGTCCCCATTTCAGGGAATTTACTTTTTTATACTATTTATGACCTTAAGCTACGATGCTGATGACGATGTGACGAATAGTACAGATGTGGTGGACATTTACCCACACTTGCTGTCATTGAAATCATTCAAGATGTTTGTAATGGAATTTTTCTATTAACGATTTCCCCTCCACCACACTGCCGCGGCATAAAAACTTGTTGTCATTGTAATTTAAAATTATTTACATTTTAATTGAATATTTGTAAATAATCCATGGGGGGAGAAATAGAGAGTATAAATATGTAAATATATTACAAGCTAAGGGGAGTTTGTAAAACGCCCTAATCATGGTTTCTTGTGACAATTTATTTATCGTTTAGCCGGCACTGGCGAAAAATCCTGGCAGCGCCGAGGTAATAATATTTGAATTATTTATTATATTAGAAGAGTGCAGAATTTTCTTTTATATAAATCACAAATGAATGTGTACATTTACAAATAGTTGAGAGGGGAATTTTTTGGAGATTTATATTTAATTTAATTAAGTGAAACTTTTGCTTAGTATGTAAATACGCCATGAACTTATTACTTGCAAATATATTTATTTATGAATTAGTCTTGAAGCATATGATAACATAAACATTTTATTTAGTGACGTTCTTAAGGCTAGTGAGGGTATATAGACTTCGATATGACAACCTTATGAGCTGTTCATTCAAAAATACATAAAATCAGTCCGGATTGTCTGCCAAGAGGTTTCGATCCTCTAAGGAAACTAAGTACAGACACTTCGATCAGAAAATTCGTTTCGTAAAGTTTTTGATCCATTTCATGCGCTAAATATTAACGAATCATTGCCAAAAATAATGGTGATCGTTTGTGGCCTGAATCGCACCGGAATGACAAATTTGTCTCATAACTGTGGCCCGTACTGTGTTTAAAAATTACAATGGACAGATGGACAAACGGATGGACACATATGTCTACAACGACTTAAACGGCACTTGAAGATGGAGAGACTTACACAGGCCATTCTAATACCTAGTCCTCAAATATACAATAAAATGTATACGGAGTATCCGAATTAATTCAAAAGTTTGTACATAGTAAAATTTCTACGAAATCTTGATAAGAATTCTCGTTCCACTCCTTCGGGAATCTCCCACACAAAGGGCCGGCATATTGAACATTTATTAATTCCAGAGAAAGCGATTGGATTATTCAATCTGATTAAAACTTTACACATCATAACGCTCTACAAAACCATGATGGATTCTAGAAATGAAGCCTCCAGGTCCAATCGTTTTTGTTCCATTCTCACAAAATTTGTTGAGTTAAAACAGAAATGGTAGGACAACTAAGCTTTCTTCAATTTCTTGATGAAGATTGGCGACCATTATCGTAATATTGTAATCAATAAATTTTAAAAATCAAAATTAAAAAAAAAAATATCCTACAGCGAAAAAAAAACTTACAAAGGTATTTTTTTTGTAACGTCACGAAATATTGGTCCTAGACCAACCTTTAAGTATACCGATCCTCATATCTCGACTATCTGAGTCGATATAGACATGTGTGTTTGTAAACACAATACAGGCCACAATTATGGACCAATCTTCACGACATTTTGCATGTATAATGGGTTCCGGCCAATGAAGACCCCTATTGTTTTTGGAAAAGATCGGCTAATATTTCAGGGATGAAATGGACCAAAAACTTTATTTTTGTTGGATTTTCTGGTCGCTCCAGAAGCCGCAATTATGGCTCAAACACCGCGATAGAAGGGGATCGGGTCAAAGAATAAGCATGTCTGTTTTGATAAAGATCGGTCAATATTTAGCGGGTCAAATGGACCCTGACTTTTGTGTGAAAAAATGACATAATTTGTAATCTATGGCGTATATATTTGCCCCTGAAGGACCTATACCCAAAAACTTGATAGTATGTTCAAGAGGAGTGGTTGACCTTTAATGACCTTTAATGACCAATTATATGGTCGTATGTACTCTGATGTGGGAGCTGCACTTAAATATTTACAGGTGCTTACGTATTCAGACATTATTTACTAACCCAAAACCACACTAGAGGACGGAAATATAGGGCTGATCGCTTTGAAAATTTCCATGAGATACCAGTTATGGTCAAGGACAACGCCTATAACTTTCGGTGATGATCAGATAAAAATTTTGGGATGAAGTGGACCGAAAACTTAACATTTTGTGTGGACTCATACCCACATTTCTACAAATCGATTATGTAAACCATGATACAAATTTCAGAATTTTTTAATGGATAATTATACCGTCAGCCATATGGCTAATGAGGGTGTATACACTTTGACACTATGAAAATGGGCCTCGAAAATATTGGTTCTAGACTAGAAATTTGTTTCAGAAAATTTTGATTTCATCCAAACTTTGACCATCTTATTATTTCTTCCAAACTTATTTCAAATTCGAAGATGGGGAATAGCGGTCCGCTGGTACCTCCCAAAGAGGGGCTAGGCCTAAATGCGGTTTATAGTTCATATATAGTTTATTATCGAACCTTACGTTCTAGTTTTTGTATCTCGATATCCTCCGCAGGTGAAATGATTGCAACAGAGTCTTAGAACCAAACCCAGAACGCGGAACAAATTAGATAACTGATTTAATATATAAAATAATAATATTTCAGCACCCTATCTCAATTCCTTCAGAATCGTGATTACAACGGAAATGGCTAGATCGTCTTAGAATTTTACCCTGATCAAGAATATGTATATTTTATAGGGTCGGAAATAAATATTTCGATGAGTTACAAACGGAATGACAAAATTAATATACCCTCCATACTATGGTGGAGGGTATAGAAACGAATTACATATTTCAATATGCATTGGAAACGTTTACGAATAATCTTAAAAGTGTCACAATTATTAAAAAAATAAAAAGTATACCATTGGATATTGCTCTCCAGAAGTTCCACTCACACACAAAATGCAGGGTTTTCTTCTTCATTGCAACCATGAATTTTCTTTCGACTTTCATTTGTTGTGTAAACAAGTTATGTGTTTGTTGTTCTTTTTAACATATATTTTTCTCTTATATATAAAATATTATATGTATGTAAATCACCTTTCTCCATATATATCCTTACATGTGTTCCTCCCTCCAAAATGTCGGAATGCATACTAACCCAGTTTAAGAAAACCGGATAAACTGTAATGGTAATGGATGAACAGAACTGAAGTAAGCAGAAGTAAAAGGACAGACAGTAGACAGGCAGGCAGCTAGACAGACAGAAAGCCAGTCATCTAGAGAAGCGTAAGCATAACTTGTTGCTATAAATAAAACTTGAGTGGATATTTACACACCGTCACGTACGAACGTATATATTTTCACCAACTACCCAAACCAAGAGACGTTCCCATACCCAGGGACGTTTCTGATAAAGAAGCTATATGTATATATCTGTGTGTGTGGTGAGGTGAAGTGAGGTGTGTTTGTATAATCTGAAATATTAATCTCCGTTTATGTGTTCGTTTGTTCATTCGTTTTATTTTTTGTTGGTCTTGTTTTGCACCATGTCATGCCAAAGAAACTTTTTTGGTGTGGGTAGCTTAGAGGGTCGTGTCATGTAAGGGGGTGGGCGTGCGTATATGTATGAGTGTGCTTGTATGCGTGGTTGTTGCCTGCAAGTTTCTAAACTAAACGATGTATACGCTTTTATTTTTGTTGTCATTTTAGATGGTTATTGATAATGGCCTTAGCAATGTCTTGTGCTTTAATGCTTACGCTACGTTTTATAGACACGCTCGCATATCCACTACGTATGTCCGTGTGTATTTTTGTGTGTCATTGTTGATTGTATGGCTTTATATATTCGCTGAGTGCGCACATTCGCACACACACACACACACAGCCAACGACACGTATGGCCAGAAGTACCAACTGCCAGGCAAAGTTCAAACTTGTTGATGGTCTTTTGTTCAGCTGTCTCAAATCTAGGAGTTTGTTGTTGTTGTTATTCTGGCCGTGTTTTTGTTGTCATTTTAGCTTTAAACATTTTGTTGTTTTTGTCGTATTTTTTGTTTTGCTATTCAGTTAAATGGTTTATGACATTGTTAGTAGAATAAACATATTGTTTCTCTGCTCTTTTTTTAATATAAATTCCCCACCAGTATTGTATATGAAAAAAAACACCCTTATAAATCAACTAACAAAAGATATGTTTCAATTAAAAACATATGAAATCTTTTTTAAACATAAATGCAATATTTTGTTTATAAAAATGTGTTAGGTTCACTCGACAAAGTACATCAGATTTAACAATAATATATGACTTATAGGATTTAAAATTGACAATTACTACCTTAAACCAGTAAGGAAAGTATTAAAGTCGGACGGGGCCGACTATATGATACCCTTCACCACAATGAGTATATTAAACAGCTGATGATATTTATTTAAATGTGAATCTACCTA
This sequence comes from Musca vetustissima, assembly GCF_032173495.1. Classification (NCBI taxonomy): domain Eukaryota; kingdom Metazoa; phylum Arthropoda; class Insecta; order Diptera; family Muscidae; genus Musca; species Musca vetustissima. Next base: position 30,821 of record NW_026874082.1, on the reverse strand, counting down.
GATCTATCCATAAACATATCATTCGTTTGTTACAATGGGACAAAATATGTAAATCGACTTCAAACAAATATAAATAGGTCATCCGTTGGACTATGCCTGTACTTCTTGAAAAAGCAACAATTTTATGCTCAATTTTGTACGTTGTACAAAATTTGATTTCGATCTGACTAACATAAGGAGTTTGATGCCCAATGTACTTAAAATCGGGCGAAGATATATATGGAAGCTATATCCAAATATGAAGCGATTTCAACGAAACTTGTCACAAGTTAGGTTATACAAAATTTAGTACGTCAATTACTTAAAATCAATCTATAATAAAAGGGAGCTATATCTAAATCTAAAACGATTTTCACGAAACTTGGCACCCATCATTCTGGACTAAATTTACATTAAATCGGTCGAACGAGAGCTATATCTAAACCTTGACCGATTTTCACGAAACTTGACCGACATCACTCTAGGCTCCATTCAGTACGTTATGCCAAAATTCGTGTAAATCGAAGGATATATAGGGACTTTGTTGGACCATTTACATAAAATCGGACGAAACTATATATGGGAGCTATATCTAAATATGGACCGATTTTCTCGAAACTTGGCAGACATCACTCTAGGCTCAATTCTGTACGTTATGCCAAATCTGGAGCAAATCGAATGATGTCTAGGGACTTTGGTGTACCATTTACATGAAATCGGACGAAACTATATATAGGAGCTTTATCTAAATCTGGGCCGATTTTCTCGAAACTTGGCAGACATCACTCTAGGCTCAAGTCAGTACGTTATGCCAAATTTGGTGCAAATCGAAAGATATATGGGAAATAACAAAATTCTTTTAAAATTCCATTAAAAAAAATTTTGAAAAATTGTTTTGCGAGCACATTTATGATTTTTGGTACATAGGTTAAGAAAAATATGCTGATTCGAAATCTGTTCGCGTTCACAAATTCGGATGCTGCGCACAAAAGTTATAGCGGTTTTAAATCTCGTATTTTAAATATAAATGAATTCCTATTCGTTGTAATTCGCGAATTTCTTCACAAATGCTTAAACACCATTGTTTTCTTTGCATACTAGTCAAATCACACTGAAATGCGGTTAAATAGTCGCGAAAAACAAATAGAAACATGAAGATATCGGAAAATAAAATAAATGAATTTTTGAATTAAAACAATTTTTATACCCTACACAACTATGTTGTCAGGGTATTATAGCTTTGTGCAGCCCCAAAAGTTTGTAACGCCGCGAAATATTAGTCCTAGACCCACCTTTAAGTATACCGATCGTCATATCTCGACTAGCTGAGTCGATCTAGACATGTGTGTCCGTCCGCCAGTCCGTCTGTCCATTATAATTTGTAAACACGATACAGGCCACAGTTATGGACCAATCTTCACGAAATTTTGCATGTAGGATGGGTTCTGGCCAATGAAGACCCCTATTGTTTTTGGGAAAGATCGGTTAATATTTAGGGGATGAAATGGACCAAATACTAAATTTTTGTCAGTTTTTCTGGTCGATACAGAGGCCGCAGTTATGATCCGAACATCGTGGAATTTTGCATGGAGAAGGGGATCGGGCCAAAGAATAAGCATGCCAGTTTTGATAAAGATCGGTTAATATTTAGCTGGTCAAATTGACCCTGACTTTTGTGTGAAAAATGACAAAATTTGTATTGTATAGCGTATAGATTTACCCCTGAAGGACATAGACCCGGGAAGTTCATATTATATCCAAGAGGGGTGGTTGATCTTTAAATTAATACCAGTTATATTGTTGTATGTCCTTGGATGTGGGAGTTACACCAAAATATTTACAGGTATCTCCGTATTCATATATTATGTAGTAACCCCATTATCACTCTAGAGAGCGGAACTATAGCGCTGATCGATTTGAAATGTTCTATGAGGTTCCAGTTATGGTCAAGGACAACGCCTATAATTTTCGGTGATGATCAGATAATAATTTTGGACCGAAAACTTAATTTTTTTGTGTTATTTTCGAGAAGATCTATAAACCACAAATGAAAGCCGAACATCACAACACAACATACGGTGAAGGGAATCTGTACAATAGCTGTACTGAATACTCGTAATATTCGGAAAATATGTCAGTGTGAGGAAGAGGCGCTATTTACCTCTAATCGGGCAAGAGGGTGCAAATATTGCCCAGACTCGGAATAAACATCCGCAGAAAATTTGAATTCCGTGGTAGTTGTGTAGGGTATCGTATGGTCAGCCCCGTCCGACTATACTGCTCCGCTCACTGGTTTAAATTTTATTTTTTCAAAGGCCAAATGAGGCGTGTATTTTTCGAAGATAATTTTTTCTGGAACCTAAAGTAGAATGCCGATTTTTAAAATTTATTTTCCCATGGAAAAATTTTTAAAATCTATCAGACAAAAAATGTTTTTTTTTCTCTTTGTTTTCACGGATAAAAAATGTTCATTTTTTTAGATAGAAATTTTGACTTTGACTTCTTGCCACTTTTTGTAAATTAATATTTTTAATTCCACTTCACTTGTTCGGACAAGATTATTACTTTCACAATGATGCCTTAAAAATATATAACCAATGGTCCCCATGGTCTACATTTGATAAAAGTGTTACGATTTACGACTTACCTTTGGATCAAATCGGACATTCCAATGGATTGTTCATCCATATTGAATTAAAAAGATTCTTAAAAGTTTTACACTTTGAATATTCATAAATAGGATAATCCAAACCAGGAGGTGTGATTTGGATTATCCCATTTAAGAATACAGTAAAACAGCCAAGAAAAGAATTTCCATTTAACAAGTATTTCATCGCCTTCACTAGAACAAAATTATTATTGGAATCATCCTTAAAATATATCTCATTTGCGTGAAGAGCTTGCATATGTGTGAGATAATTGGTATAACACATACAATGTTTTTTTTTCATGAAACAAACATAAGCATTTTCAAAGACATATAATTCATACTTATAAAAAAGTATTGCGAGGAATTCAAACAGAATTGAATGTAGGCAGCAGTCAATGGTTGTTGAATACACGATCTGGTGGTGGTGAAAGTGATGTATACTTAAGGAATTAATTTGTGAATTACGCATACACACACACCACTGATGAAAAAGATGAATTATTTATTTCATTCCTGAAGTTTTTTATTGTTCTATAAATATTTTAACATTTCATAAAAATTCACAATAATCTGCGGATGATGTTGATATTTTTGTTGGGATTCAAATAGGTTATAAATAGGTTATCATTTAAATTGGACATCAGTACATCTCTTAATTTGAGGAACACATCAAATTTCTTACATTGCGTACGATTGATGCAACAAATTAATCTGCACCACATGATTAGGGGTTATTACCACTTTAAAAAATCTAATTTAAAGTAAAAACCAGTAAGGAAAGTAGTAAAGTCGGATGGGACCGACTTTCGAGAATGATCGCCAAAATTTTGCATAAAGTTGTCTCTTGCCTGCAGGTCCACTTTTCGGGTAGCCCCCATATAAGGGTTAACCCAGGCCAATTTCGATACGTTGAGCGTAATGTTGTGTCTATCGGACACACTTTAAATCTTTGGTGCACCATTTGCGAAAAATCGGACGAACATATATATGGGAGCTATATCTAAATCTGAACCGATTTCAATAAAACTTGGTACACGTTAGTCTATTCTAACTTCAATACGTTGTGCAAAATTTCGTGCCAATCGACACCGATTTTTCCCAATTTCAATAGGGTTCGTCCTTGTGTCAAATAAATGATCTGTGCCAAATTTCATCTCATCCGGATAATAAATGCGACCTGCACTTTGTTTACAATTTAACATGGACAGATGGACGGACGGACAGACGGACATACATAAATCGACTCAGAAAGTGATTCTATGCATATTCTCAAAAGGAACCATGTGTCTATCTCGTTTCCTTTTGCCTGTTACAAACCACCACAGTGTGGCGAAGGGTATAAAAAATTACAAAATATGCTGCACGTATTTCGAGTCGATCGGACAATAATTGCCTGAGATATGTGTATTCAATATAAGAACTTTTTGTGTTGTCTCTACGTAGATCCAAACTTCAAACTTAAAAGCGGAACCCACTGTACCACTGTTTAGACATTCAACTCCGCCAAGGCTTCGAGGAAAACATTTTCAGGTTGGACTGTATATGGTGGAAATTCTATACTGGCAACAAAAAAAAACTTACCGGGCAGGCGCATTTTCAACAGGAAATAAAAATTCGAAATCCCAGCGCAGTTATGCAGGATGTTTGCACTGAAGTGTGAACGTAACACTTTGGAGACTATAACCAGTTTTCTAGAGGTAGGTTTACACACAGCTTGCTGACACATCAAGTGGAAGACATCCAGTTCAAAACAGTTCAATGGCAATATATATAAATAACGCTCTCGGGCGATGTAAATTCACTTGTTGCTACTAAAACCCTCCTATCCGTCAGAGATTTCAAGGTGAAGGTTACACCTCTTTAAAATTGTAGCAATGCTTTGAAAAATCACGGCGAAGGATACAGGATGTTTGCAATAAAGTGCGAACTCATATTCATCATTTAGTGTTCATCAAGTGTTTTTTTTTTATTCTAACAAGTAAAAACGTCATTAAATGGGAACTCATTTATATGGGAACTATCTCAAAACATGGATCAATATTGAATACGTTCTATATATTCTTCACACTACATGAACCGGAAACGCCAGACTACAGTCACATAGCATGACACGAATATCACGTGATGTGTCAAAAAAGAGTTATTAAAAAATGTAAGTCTACTTGGATCACCCAGTTTATATTTATCTCCGCAGAATATTTCCATGTCGTGAACACCTAATGACAAATTTAATATAGAATCCAGGGTCTCTGGTTGGTATATGTGCTTGAAAACTCTCAAAGTGCAATGTTTATTTTTTTTATAAATTAAAATCCGACATGTTTCTTTAATTTTTCGAAATAATTTGAATTCGATTTTTGTAATAATAAAAGTAGCAAGTAGTGGACAATTTTATTATTTTATTTTTTTGATACCACCCCTATAAGGTTACCCCCCTTTTTTATAAATATAGGTCTATTTTTCTGGTAGCCCCCATATAACGGTAGCATCTAATTTCAATATTTCGGGGGTTTTGATCGTATTTTTCTGTCAAATTAGCTGTAATTTAGTATTTTGAGTTCTTAATGGGTACCGAATATCTCCACAAAGAATTATGGAAATAGGTAAATTTTTTCGGAGGGTAAAACCATTTATCGGTATTTTGGGGTTTTTGAGCGCCTTTTCCAACCGAATTTGCTGCAATTTGGCATTTTGTAGTCGTATAACCCTGTTTTTATACCCTTCACCACACTGTGGTACAGGGTATTATGTCTTTGTGCATATGTTTGTAACAGGCAAAAGGAGACGAGATAGACACATGGTTCCTTTTGAGAATATTCATAGGATCACTTTCTAAGTCGATTTATGCATGTCCGTCCGTCTGTCCATGTATTTTTGTGAACAAAGTACATTTATGATCCGAATTGGCTGAAATTTGACATAGGTCACTTATTTGGCCCAAGGACGAACCCTATTGAAATTGAGAAAAATCGGTTCAGATTTAGATGTAGCTCCCATATATATTTTCGTCCGATTTAATGTAAATGGTGTACCAAAGTCCCTATATATCTTTCGATTTGCACGAAATTTGACACAGCGTAATGAATTAAGTCTAGAATGGTGCATGTTGAGTTTCCGTAAAATCGGTTCAGATTGAGATATAGCTTCCATATACATTATCGTTCGATTTTATGTAAATGGTGCACCAAGGTCCCAATATATATTTCGATTTACACAAAATTTAGCGCAGCGTATTGAATTAGGTCAAGAATGATGTGTGTTAATTATCCTGAAAATCGGTTTAGATTTAGATATAGCTCCCATATATATCTTCGTCCGATTTTATGATAAATGGTGCCCCAAAGTCCCTATATATCCTTCGATTTTCACGAAATTTGGCATGGTGCACCAACGTCCCTATATATCTTTCGATTTGCACAATATTGGACATGGCGTGCAGTACCTGTCAGTATATCTATGGTGGATGGTATCCAAAGTTCGGCCCGGCCGAAGTTAACGCTTTTTAACTTGTTCAATATTCAATGGGTGTTTTATTTGAATAAAACACCTGTTGATATTTTTTGTCAGCTAATAAATTATTAATAGTTACCAACAATACATTATCGTTTACGTTCAAAGGGTTTGTCAAGGGTTCCACCGTGGCGTATGATTTATATAGCAAATTGTTTACGAATGGCAATAATGCGTATACGCCACAGTGTACACACAATCAGTCAACGCTGTGTTTTATTATAACAAAAAAAAAGGTGAGAATTGTTCACAATTTACGTGGCCTATATATAGTACATTAGTTTTTATTCTGGAATATCTTCGTATAAAAAAATAATCGATTTCAATCCAAAAATAATATTCCCTCTAGGAAATATTTATGCGTATAGTATTAACTCATTTATGTCTTAATTAGAACAAAACATTTTTATACCTATGCCATATAATACTTCTATACCCTACACAACTTTGTTGTCAGGGTATTATATCTTTGTGCAGCCCCAAGAGTTTGTAACGCCGCGAAATATTGGTCCTAGATCCACCTTTAAGTATACCGATCGTCATATCTCGACTAGCTGAGTCGATCTAGACATGTGTGTCCGTCCGTCCGTCTGTCCATTATAATTTGTAAACACGATACAGGCCACAGTTATGGACCAATCTTCACCAAATTTTGCATGTAGGATGCGTTTGGGCCAATGAAGACCCCTATTGTTTGTGGTACAGATCGGTTAATATTTAGGGGATGAAATGGACCAAATACTTAATTTTTGTCGGTTTTTCTGGTCGCTCCAGAGGCTGCAATTATGACCCAAACATCTCGAATTATTACATAAAGAAGCATGTCTTTTTTGATAAAGATCGGCCAATATTTAGCGGGCCAAATGGACTCTGTCTTTTGTGTGAAAATGACAAAATTTGTATTCTACAGCGTATATATTTACTCCTGTAGGACATAGAGCCGAGAAGTTGATAGTATATCCAAGATGAGTGATTGCCCTTTAAATTGATACCAATTATATTGTCGTATGTACTCGAATGTGGGAGTTATACGTAAATATTTATAGGTACTTACGTATTCAGATATTTTTTAATAAACCAAGGACCACGCCTATAATTTTCGGTGATGATCAGATAATAATTTTGGGATGAATTGGACCGAAAACTTATTTTTTGTTTTTTTTCGATTCGATCTATAGGCTACAATTATAAGCCGAAAATCACAACACAACCCACGGTGAAGGGAATATGGACAAGTAATTAGAAGGGCTGTGCTGAATATTGGTAATATTCGGAAAATATGTCAGTGTAAGGAAGAGGTGCTGTTGACCTCTAATCGGGAAAGAGGGTACAACTATCAGGAAATATAAAAAAATTGGCAAAAAGAGTTTTGTGGTAGTTGCGTAGGGTATCGTATGGTCGGCCTCGCCCGGCTATACTGCTCCGCTCACTGGTCCATCATACAATTGTGTCTGAATATTTAAATAATCTGGCACAGCAAATTGAAATGTTCCACTTACACCTAAGCTAGATCTACTTAATCAGTTCCATTTATACAACCAATGGTTACAAGGTGTTCTCTACAATTATGCCATTAATTTGTGGTTTATAACATTTTATCATTTATTGAATGACGTACTGGGTGTGAAAATGATATCCTTACTCAAATGACAACCCAATTTCCGCCTACTCCGAATACCCACATATACATCTGCGTTTTCCATTTAAATAAAAATGTATATGTGTGCGTAAAGTCAAGAGGGTAGATTTTCACAGAATTTCATTTAGAATGTGTTCTTTACAGAGAGGGCATAGAAGAAGATGACAAAACATGGAAACCAAACAACAACAACATCAACACAAACACTTATGCTCCACACTGTCATTTTTGTCTTGTTTATTCTGTTTTGTAGCAAAACAGTTATTAATTTTTGCCATGGCTACAATTCTGGTCATTAGTATTTCAAGAAGGTTTTACACCACTTATGGGCTACAGGTAGATGTCATGGGCAAGTGGTGTGGAGGGCTTTTGGTAATTGTGTGGAAAATGCTATATGAGCTTAGCAGGTTTTTCGTTTTGTTCGCCACCACACACAAACAATAAATATGTTGTGGGTTTTATTTTTGCTCATTATATAATAGCATTGACATAAAATGTCGCTTGTTATAAAATAATTTCAGTGGAATTCCTAATAAGGTTTTGTGTGTGTGAGAGAAAAAATAGTAATTAATTATTACAAAAATTATTGTGAAAATAAAGGTAGATCACCTTGATGAAAGATTAGAAGTGTATTTGTTGGACGATAATGAATGAATGATAGAAAAGCAAGACGTTTTTAAAATGAACTGAAGATTTATTTCACAGTTGAAACTCTAATTAGACTCACATAGTATAATTCTGTAAAAAAAAACAAAATATAAATTTTATAGAAAAAATCATTTTAGAGAAGATCATACAATACAACCAAATATATATTTTTTAAAGAATACCAATGTTTTTTTTAGAAAAATAATCGGTCTGTTTGGGTAATACCAATAGATCTTCATAATACAGGAAAAATACTTCTTAGAGAAAACCATTGAGAAATTTTTGTCATGAAAGACTAGAATATTATCTGCTATATATATCTCTGTATACAGATATATATCTGTATACAAATCAAGCAGTTAGAGTTGTCTTGTAGAATATAAAAAATCTTATACTATGACACCTAAAGATTTTCCTATAGAAATCCAAATTTTCCTTTTAGAAGAAGATATTTATCTAGAAAACCAAAATATCTTCTCATAGAAAACCAATACGTTTTCTTATAATTTCCAAATGTATCCTAATGGTAGAACAAATGGCCAATAGGTTTATTTATTGAATACCAAAATGTCTTCTTACAGAATGTCTATAGGTCTTCTTTTAGAAGACCAATAAAACTTCTTATAGGAGACCAATAAAACTTCTAATAGAAGATCTTCTTTAAGAACACCAATAGGCCTTCTTATAAAAAAAACCAATAGGTCTTCTTATAGAAAACTAATAGATATTCTTATAGGAGACCAATTGTTCTTAAAGAATATTAAGATACATCTGCTTATAGGAAATAAAAGTTATTTCTACAAAAAATCATACGTTCTACTAATAGAAGATAATAGGCCCTGTTATAGAAAACTAAAATCATTCTGTATCAACAGCCCAAAAGTCTTTCAATACAAAACAAAACCAGTAAAGAAAGTAGTAAAGTCGGACTGGGCCGACTATATGATACCCTTCACCACTTTGGGTATATTTTATATGTATCCTAACAGATGACGCGGTTTGTTATAAATCTATATCTGAACCGATTTCAGGGAAACTTGCCAGAGGCTAATTTATATAACATCAGTACGTTGTGTCAATCGGCCTAGCTATGGATCTTTTCACGAAGCTAAGCAACATTATTCTAGACTTAATTCAGTACCCTATACCAAAATTCGGGCAAATCGAAAGATATACAGGGACTTTGGTGCACCATTTACCTTAAATCGGACGAAGATATATATGGGTGCTATATCTAAATCTGAATCGATTTTCGCGAAACTTTGCACACATCATTCCTGACCTTATTCATTACGCTGTGCTAAATTTCGTGCAAATCGAAATATATATAGGGACTTTGGTGCACCATTCACAAACATATGCACAAAGACATAATACCCTGTACCACAGTGTGGTGAAGGGTATAAAAAAGTCTTATACACACTGAGGTGAATATATTTTCGCTTGAAAATGTATAATCAAATTAAATGTTCCTCACTACCATCACGAATAATACAAATTATCCAGAAAAAAAATCTCCATCCTTACAATTATTACCGTTTAATACTCACAGTGCAAATGGTAGGGTTAAATACTTAATTTAGTACAATAAACCAAATAGTATTTTCTTAAATGTTCCTAAATTACATTACAAGTACTGGAGTCTGTTCAGTAGGATTTTTATACCCTTCACTGTGGTACAGGGTATTATGTCTTTGTGCATATGTTTGTAACAGGCAAAAGGAAACGGGATAGACACATGTTTCCTTTAGAGAATATGCATAGAATCACTTTCTTAGTCGATTTATGCATGTCCGTCTGTCCTTGTATTTTTGTGAACAAAGTACAGGTCACATTTATGATCCGATTTGGATGAAATTTGACATAGGTCACTTATTTGGCCCAAGGACAAACCCTATTGAAATTGGGAAAAATCGGTTCAGATTTAGATATAGCTCCCATATATATTTTCACCCGATTTAATGTAAATGGTACACCAAAGTCCCTATATATCTTCCGATTTGCACGAAATTTGGCACAGCGTAATGAATTAGGATAGAATGATGTGTGTTAGGTTTCCTGAAAATCGGTTCAGATTTAGATATAGTTCCCATATATATTTTCGTCCGATTTAATGTAAATGGTGCACCAAAGTCCATATATATCTTTAGATTTGCACGAAATTTGGCCAGCGTGTGTTAAGTTTCCTGAAAATCGGTTCAGATTTAGATATAGCTCCCATATATTTTCGTCCGATTTAATGTAAATGGTGCACCATGGTCCCTATATATCTTTCGATTTCCTCGGAATTCGGCACAGCGTTATGAATTAGGTATGGAATATTGTGTGTTAAGTTTCCTGAAAATCGGTTCAGATTTACATATAGCTCCCATATATATCTCCGTCCGATTTAAGGTAAATGGTGCACTAAAGTCCCTATATATCGTTCGATTTGTAAGAAAATTGGCACAGCGTAATGAATTAGGTATAGAATTATGTGTGTTAAGTTTCCTGAAATCGGTATAGATTTAGATATAGCTTCTATATCTGACCAAATGAAAAATTTAGTATCGGTTGCAGAATGACATGTTAATGGATCCAACTTAATTTTACTGGTCCTTTAAAAATGCGACGCCTGTTAGGATTCATCTGTTGAATATACCCAAAGTGGTGAAGGGATCATATAGCCGGCCCCGTCCGACTTTACTGCTTTCCTTACTGTTTTTTTTTTTTTTTTTTGTACTACACAATACTAATTACGTTTATCATGGTGTTCAACAGCAATGCCATGTAATTTATGTTGCGAAACGAGTATAAAATTTATTTCCCCAGCAATAAAGTGCAAGCAATGAAATAAAACAGTCGTCGTATGGCACATACATTTACTTTCGGTAGAATATGCATGTATGAAGATTTATATATATTATTTTAACGTGTATATATGTGTTTGTTTTTCAATTTGAATCGTCTTATAATTGTTTTCCCCTACCGCTCTCTTTGCAAGATATTTCTGTTGTAATTATTTACAAATTACAGGTGAGTAGGATTAAGTTTTTTGTTACCAAGAACAGACTTTATATTTGTTTTACTTTTTTTTAACAATTTAAGCTGTTTTAAAGAAATGTTAAAGAGATTTCGATGTTATTATTTAAATGTTGGAAATTATGACAGATATATGTTTTCTGAAGAATTCTAATTTTATAGACTGTTGGAAAATGTTGAGCAATTATTTCGAATTTCCACTCGGGATTTTTCTAGAATGCTTTAGGGATATGAAAATGTAATGGTAATAAAAAGCAGCAAGGTTACTTTTTTATAGATAATGAGACCATTACGAATTCACAATAAATCGAAGAAAGCTCACCAATTATACATAGTTTATGATTTTTCAAAATTTAGACATATTGAGTGAATAAAGGTTTTTCCAATGTGCACTTCAAAACTGCGTGCGTCGCCTCAAATGTTCCATTGATTGCTTTATCTGGAGTGAAGCGATATTCTCAACACTTCCACATACCCGCTAACATCTCGCAACGATAATTTACACTAAATTGATTATTGCCTGTTTACTATGACTAGATTTACGACCAAAACAATTTGTAAACGATCTTCGGTCACCGATTTTAACACTTTCCAGATGTTAATTGTTCGTTTTTTTAAGATCATTAAAATTTAAGGAATAAATTGTTATCTTTTTAGAATGGAAAGCATTTGGCAATGGCTTGTCTTTTCTTAATTTATCGCAATTCTATCTCGAATCCTGGTGTGTCATTTTCCTCATTATTTTCAAATACTAATTATTTCAAGAATGTCACTCAGTATACTTTAGATAGGATCTGCAAATTCAATACCCTCGATTTTTGATATTTTTAGTGTTTTTGTCACAATGCCTAACAGGTTTTTTGTATAGAAGCAATAAATAGCTTCTGGGGAGAATATCCCAACAAAAAACTAAGAGAACTGATGAGGATCAGTGGCGTGATCCGAATCTATAGTCTTCCCTGCCTTACCCCTCGGCGAACAATGCCATACATTCCCCACTAAAGAATATACATTTTTTAATAAAAACAACAAACTGGGATTCAGCCTGACTATTTTGCAAAAAAAAAACAAACTGTATGGGTGTCGACTATATGATACCCTTCACCACTATGGGTATATTAAACAGGGCGATTATTATGAAATTGTATGAAATAAAATATGTGATATTTATCTAAATGTGAAACGACCTAGATCTATCCATAAACATTCATTTGTTACAATGGGACAAAAGTATGTAAATCAACTTCAAACAAATATCAATAGATCATCCGTCTGTACTTCTAGAAAACGCAACTACGTAATTCTATGGTCAAATTCGTACGTTGTGCAAAATTTGATGTCATTCTGACAAACATGAAGAGTTTCATGCATAATTTACTTCACATCGGACGAATATATATATATATATATATGGAAGTTATATCCAAATATGAACCGATTTCAATGAAACTTGTCACAGGTTAGGTTACACCAATTTCAGCACGTTTTGTTCCTATCAGCCATATAATGGTTCCTTGGTGCGTCAATTACTTAAAATCAATTTATAATATAAATTTAATTTATATATAATATTATAATCTCAACCGATTTACACGAAACTTGACACATCATTCTGACTTAAATTCAGTATGCTATGCAACATAAGAACTTTGTACGCTATACCCAATTTCGTGCAAATCGAAAGATATATGTGGACTTTGGTGCACCATTTACATGAAATCGGACGAAACTATATATGGGAGCTATATCTAAATCTTGACCGATTTTCACGAAACTTGGCAGACATCACTATATAGGGACTTTGGTTTACCATTTACATGAAATCGGACGAAACTATATATGGGAGCTATATCTAGATCTGAACCGATTTTCACGAAACTTGGCAGACATCATTCTAGACTTAATTCAGTACACTATACAAAATTTCGTGCAGATCGAAAGAAATATAGGGACTTTGGTGCACCATTTACATGAAATCGGACGAAACTATATATGGGAGCTATATCTAAATCTGAAACGATTTTCACGAAACTTGGCAGACATCACTCTAGGCTCAATTCAGTACGTTGTACCAAATTTCGTGCAAATCGAAGTATATATAGGGACATTGGTGCACCATTTACATGAAATCGGACGAAAATGTATATGGGAGCTATATCTAAATCTGAACCGATTTTTCCCAATTTCAATAGGGTTCGTCCTTGGGCCATACAAATGAGCTGTGGCAAATTTCATCCAAATCGGATTATAAATGCGACCTGTACTTTGTTTACAATTTAACACCAACAGACGGACAGACGGACGGAAGGACATGCATAAATCGACTCAGAAAGTGATTCTATGCATATTCTCAAAAGGAACTATGGGTCTATCTCGTTTCCTTTAGCCTGTTACAAAGATATGCACAAAGACATAATACCCTGTACCACACTGTGGTGAAGGGTATAAAAATATTAAAATTAGAGACAATCATTTAGAAAATGTATCCAAACTCCCTAAAATACCGAATAATGGGGAGTACCGTTATATGGGGGCTATCTTAAAAAGTGGCAGGGAGAGTTGTTATCCAATGCAAACTCAAATTTCAGCTAATTCGGTTAAAAAAACGAGCCAAAAATTCCTAAAATACCGAATATTTAATCGTACCGTTAAATATGGGCTCTACTAAAACTACTATTTCGAAATTTATTCAAATTTCAAGTCTTGGTGGAGTTTCAATACGAAAATTGTAAATTTTAATTTTAGTTTTCCTTTTTGTAAAACAAAGTAGAAATCAATAATCGTTTACGCCATAATCTAAACGTTAAGAATTCAGTGTTCATGGTTTCTTTTCTTTTCGTGAATTTTGTCTAGCATTTTCTCATTCCACAATTTAAATATCAAACATCCTAGGAGTAGTAACAATATATGTGCCTATACTTTATTGAGTCTCTGATAAATTTTTTCTGAGTCTTAGAAACGGAATGACAAATTTAACATACAGTCCATCTTATGGTGGAGGGAATATTAAAAGCTTCACAATGTTCTGAATTAAATATACAATTCGTTAATACTATTTCGAAATTTATTCAAATTCCAAGTCTTGGTAGAGTTCTCAATACGAAAATTGTACTATATGAGATTTTCGATATCAAACTATTTTCACTCCATTAGCAGCTATTTTCTAATTTTCTAACATCCTTCCAATGGACAAAGGTAACATAGGAAATTTAACAAAGGTAACATAGGCTATGACGTAGCTAAGGATTTTCTATTTGTAATTTCATAATTTGAAAAGGGTTCATTCCCTAAGGAGCACGGCAATGTATGAAATATATTAAAATAACAAATATTACCGAACTAGTTGTAAATATTTATTCTAGTTGACTTTTATCCTATTTAAATAATTTTTTTATTTATTTATTAATTTTTAACAATATATATTAAAAGATTATGCCGAAATAATATTTACACGCCATAACAAAACAATTTATAAGACCTTCACCTATCCTAAGTAAATGCACTCACACCGAAACACACGCCCACACACACACACAAGTAAACAAATTCAAATTATCTCTGAGGTTAAACATTTTTCAATTTCCACTTGTTAAATATTTACAATCGTTTGTGTATTTTTTGGTAAACCAAAATTAACCATAAACTAGTATAATAACAGCAACAACTACAACAACATTCTTAATCGGCTAGACAGTTAGATGTATTCAATTGACCCAAAATATACATCGGTCAATTATGTTGCTGCTGCTGTTGGTAAATACTGGAAAATGAGAAAAAAAATCAATGGAAGTC
This sequence comes from Musca vetustissima, assembly GCF_032173495.1. NCBI lineage: Eukaryota > Metazoa > Arthropoda > Insecta > Diptera > Muscidae > Musca > Musca vetustissima. The sequence goes on along the minus strand of NW_026874082.1, from coordinate 15,582 downwards.
TAACAATTCATGGACTAATTGATTTTTTTTTCATTTTTGTTTGGTGTTTTGAAAAGTTTCAGACTAAATACTTCGATTTCTCTTTTCGCAATTGAACTTCATTTTTTAATCGCATTAAAGAATATTGGTTACAAAACTATAAAAAAATTAATATTCTTAGGGTTCGAGGGTCACAAAAAGTTTCGTCCAATGAAAGGCGATGGCAACTTTGTACTGAGAACAGGACTATATAAATAAAATGTCTTGGAAATGTGACAGAGCCTATTCGGTTAGATAATTTGACTAAACATGTAATTATAAAAGTTATAAAAAAACAAGTAAGCGGAGCTGTATAGTCGCATTGTTCCGACATTATCCAATTCCACTGAAATTTAACTCTCTACGGAACCAAATCCCAATCCAGTATTAAACTATATTAAAACTTTGCACTCCGTTCTCCCCTCTCATGGGACAACATAATTATAGCCTATCATTCTGTTGTTGTCTCTGAGGGAAAATTAATTTTTCAATAATTGGGAAAATAATAAATAAGACCAGGTATATGGAATGCCAAATAACAGCCACTTCGGTGGGAAAATGAATCCAAAAACTTCAAAATATCGAGACATTTATATGGTGACTATTCATGGAAGTATATTTAACCCTTTGAGCCCCGAATTTTTTTCCGCAATCATAGAACAATTTTCTGGTCACAGATTTATTACAATTATCCTAAATAAGATATGAACAAAATTTTACATCGCTACATCCTTGCATTCGGGAGATACAGTACATTCTTTCTGAAAAATAAAAATCGAATATCATGAAAACCAAAAGCAAAATCGACGGTAAACTCATTCTCTGTAATCTTTTTTACGATATTCTGATATCAGAATTCGTACAATTCAAAAAAAAAAAAAAAGGATCAAAAATAATTTGGAAGGTACAACTCGTACATTTCGAATACGAAGCTATTTAAATAATTTGGACTGTATACACAAGTTGGTACTGTACACATTTATTCACTCAACTATATATTGGAAAATCACATAAGTTCACTAAAAAATTGATTTTTTTATTTGTTTCTTTTGATTTGTGTCCTTCATAATCAGATCTTAACACGTGTAATGCAAAAATATATATATTTACTCGCTGAGTTTTAAATATAAGCTTTAAAACAAACTGTTGCCTGTGGGCAACATTGGGCCATAATGTGTTAAATAATTTGGACTGTAAACATATTTGCTCTCTTTTCTTTATACTGAAAAGTTTATAGCTTTACCAAAAAATTTAATTTTTTAGATTTTTCTTTTAATATGTGTCGTTCATAATCAGGTCTTGACATATGAAATCCAAAGAATATATATCTACTAGCTGCACATTAAATATGAGTTCAAAACATGTTGTTGCCTGTGGGCAACATTGGACCCTAAAGGGTTAAACTTTTCTGGGAAGATGGTATTATCTCACCAACAGTACAGAATGCAGAATTATAGGTACTTCGATGCTTCGATACTCATTCTTTCGCGCATCCGAAATACTAGTCTACATTCCTTCGACTACACGAGACCATGAATATGTTTATAAGCGGAAACCTATATATTTCAATATCTTAGGTGCACCTAAATCTAACTGTTTTTATGTTTATCTTACTCGACACAGCTTCTATTTTGTCCGAAACCACACTTTTCCCCTCTAAGATATTAACTACCTTACTTCTGATAAAATAATGAATGAAATCTGCTTTCATAGAAGAAAGAGGTATATTGTCTCATGGCAGACAATATACCCAGAACTACAACCTTACAGTCCAATAAAAACGACAACTATTCATGTAACATGACGAAGCTTTGAGCAAGCCATATGCTAACAAAGGGAATCAGAGGAAAAAATCTGACTCTGAGTGGACGTTAAACACACCAAATAGTCTGGTCCATCTTATGGTCCATTCAACAACTTGTGCACATCGATTATAAAAATCTAATCCAAATTAAAACCAGCAAGGAAAGTAGTAAAGTCGGATTGGGCCGACTATATGATACCCTTCACCACTTTGGGTATATTCTACATATGTGTCCTTTGACATGAAATTGAACGACCATAAATATGTGATTTTTATCTATATCTTAACCGAATAGCACCAATCCCTCACATGTCATTCTGCAACCTATGCTAAATTTTGTTAATCGATTTAAGGGAACAATAAATCGGCTGACACAATAAATCGGCTATATATTCAAGAGTTCTTGAGATTTCCTCTTGAAATTTTGTAGGGACATTCTTAAATTAGTGTAGATTCGAATTAAATAAAAAAAAATTTGACCCCGAGAATGGGGGGATCCCCTTAAACCAAACTTGACACACGCTATTCGGTATGCTGCACTGTTTAAAATTTAATCTCAATTACCTTAAATCGGACGAAAATAAATATGGGAGATATATCTAAATCTGAACCGATTTTCATGAAACTTTTAGACTTAATTCAGTACGCTATACCAAAATTCGTGCAAATCAAAAGATTTGCAGGACTTTAGTGCACAATTTAACTAAAATCGGGCGAATCTATATATGGGATCTATATCTAAATCTGAACCGATTTTCACGAAACATTGCACACATCATTCTAGACTTAATTCAGTACGCTTTGCCAAAATTCGTGCAAATCGAATGATTTTTAGGGACATTAGTGCACCATTTACCTAAAATCGGGCCAAACTATAAATGGGAGCTATATATAAATCTGAACAGATTTTTACGAAATTAAGCACACGTCATTCCAGACTTAATTCAGTACGCTATACCAAATTTCGTGCAAATCGAAAGATATATAGGGACTTTGGTGCACCATTTACCTAAAATCGGGGTGAAACTATATCTGTGGGCTATATCTAAATCTGAAACGATATTCAGGAAACTTAGCACACGTTATTCTAGACTTAATTCAATACGCTATGCCAAAATGTGTGCAAGTGGAATGATTTTGAGAGACTTTGGTGCACCATTTACCGAAAATCGGGCGAAACTATATATGTGAGCTATATCTAAGTCTGAAACGAAACTTAGCGCACATCATTCTGGACCTAATTCAGTATATATGGACTTTGGTGCACCATTTACAATATGGGAGCTATATCTAAATCTGAACCGATTTTCTCGAAACTTGACGCGCATTATTCTAGACCTAATTCAGTACTCAATGACAAATTTCGTGCAAATCGAAAGACATTTAACTTAAATCGGACGAAAATATGTATGGGAGCTATATATAAATCTGAACCGATTTTCTCGAAACTTACCACACATCACTCTAGACCTAATTTATTACGCTGTGCCAAATTTCGTGCAAATCGAAATATATATATAGGTACTTTGGTGCACCATTTACCTTAAATTGGACGAAAATATATATGGGAGCTATATCTAAATCTGAACCAATTTTTTCCCATTTTCAATAGGGTTCGTGCATGAGCCAATTAAGTGACATGTGCCAAATTTCATCCAAATCGGATGATAAGTGTGACCTGTACCTTGTACGGACAGACGGACATGCATAAATCGACTCAGAAAATGATTCTATGCATATTCTCAAAAGGAACCATGGGTCTACCACAAAGACATAATACCCTGTACCACACTGTTGTGAAGGGTATAAAAATATTTTTTTTCTTTAAAACAAATTAAATTTCCATGTGAACTGCTATAGCAAACACCCATAAATGTAGTGTATCTTATGTCTATAATCTACCCCATTATATTTTTGTCGCGTATCTTATTCTCCATTCCTTTTCAAAGAAACGCCAATTTTGAGGAATAAAAACGTATATTGACAGCCATTCGTTGTCTTCTTATAGAGAACAAGTTGAATTCAACAAATTTCGTTCAAATTGATTGCAAGCAATGTAATATTTTCTGAGAAAATGTTACTTCGATCTCCAGTTTTCTATGCATATTATTATTTTATTTGTTTTATATAGGTACAATTTGTTCATAATAATATATACAATAAAATTTAATACATATGAACGTACGCCTGTTCATATGATATTGCCATTGTAACAATGGTTCGTCATTTTGCCCGTTTCCATAGAGAGTATTCATGTTATTTGCTTTTATGTACATATAATATATTTCCATATAATCATCTAAAAAATATGTAATTTAAAATTTAGTTGAAATCGTTAGTTTGTACAATTTAAATCTGTTTTAAATCAGTTTTGGGAAGTGGGAACGAAAACATTAGGATGTAACATATCCATAAATATTTGGATGTAGGGAAATTCTGATATGAATATTTGAAAAAGTCGTGTAAAGAGAAAAAGGGCAAAACTCTGATAAACTTATCTACACTTTTATAATCTGCTGCTCTATCCTAGCAAATAATTTGTGTGTTCTACATTGAACATTATGTAAGATGTTTCCGAATCTGTTATCGATTTCAGAGGACCCTTAATAAATTCATACAAAATGTTTTATACATAAGTAATAATTTCGGGAACAGGACATATAAATTTTAGAACTCCAATGAACACTTTACAACCTCATATTATCTTTTTTGCTTTTATTCTCATCATTACATGGAATGCGAAATCAGTTTACGAATTTGTCTAAGTTTTCAATATCGTAATATTTATACGATCAACAGAAAAATAATCTATCTCGGATTACGGAGCATAGTAATATTTCTCTTAAATTTTCCACATATTGCCATATCGATATAGCTTACTTCGATTTGAAATTTTGGCGATTTTTAAAAGGTTCGTAACGTTGACTTGTAACATTGCATATTTGTATTTTCATACTTAAGGGATAAGAAAATTAAATGACGATTTTTGACGTTGCTGTTTTTTTATTTTTTATACCCTTCACCACACTGTGGTACAGGGTATTATGTCTTTGTGCATATGTTTGTAACAGGTAAAAGGAAACGACGGCTGAACCCTTTAGAACAAGGCAATTAGGGCGGGATATAAACATTGGGCAGGTCAAATATACCAAAAATAAATGAATAAAAACACCAAGGAACTAGAATGCCAAATTACATGTACTTAGTTTGTACGGAAATTGGAGTGGGACCTTATTATTTTCTGCACCTTAATGACTTGTAGAGATTAAAGACTTAAAAATAGAGACTTCAGGAGTTGTTGAGATTTTCGCTTGAAAAAAAAATTCGCCAAGAATTCAGAACACCAAAATACAAATCATACAAACCTTTAAAATATCTAAATAAATGGGGTTTATACCAATACGTTGACCGAATTGTGCAACATTTTGAGTTGCACACCACAATTTCTTCGTCTAAAGTCTGCGGCGAAATTCGAAAAACGAATAAAAGAAGACAATTCGAACTATAACATATCGACCCAACTGTGCAATTTTAAACAGCCAAAACTTGGAATTTATAAATCATACGCCTTACGCTTCTCTTGACTCGTAATTAAGAAAGAATCACATGCTTAAGGTTTTTCGTAGCCAGGAAATCCTGATCATACCAGAAAATATGGGACTGAAATTCGACACTTGTCAAACAAAGTTGTAAAATCATTTTTTTTCTTTTCAGTTGAATGTCTGAATTATAAAAACGTGCTAAAAAAGTCTACTTCTGCCACAGCCACATATTGCTCTTCTTCTCCGAATAATATTTCGAAGTGATGCAAAGGAAATTAAAAAATTAATATAAAGTTCAACTCATGGTGCCGTAGATGCAACATCCATTTATTCTATTTCGTAAAATATTTATTTGAAGAAATTTTAAACACAATATGCATTTGAATTTCAATATTTCATCTTCAGCGTTAATTTTTCATAATTCCATTTGTTAGTACCTTAAGGCCATCTACATATATTTATTTATGTGTTTAATTGTATTTCAAATTAATTGAAATATTGGTTATGGCGCCTGTTTTAGTCAATACACAATATCGTAAATCATAAAATGTTTGTTCCTGTGGCGGGGCAAATATGTTTTTTTTTAGCTTTGTGATGAAATGATTTTTGTTTTTTTCTTGGTTTTGATTGGTTTAATTATTTTTGAGCACGTTAGGGTGTTCAGATTTCGTTCAATTTCAGTTATGCCCTTGATATGACATTTCTTTGGCGTTGGAATTTCACAAAAGACATACATATAAGAAAAAAAAATATAATTACATACATCCACACATATTTACATATATTACACTCAAATTCGTAAGAATGTAAATCGATTTTTTTTTTTTGGTTGTTGTATTGTATGTTTTCTTTTCTTTTCGCTGTTGTCTGGAACACCTGTCAATACGATTCATCTTATGCATTGCTTTATTCTTCTTTCCACCTTATTGCTGGAGGTTAAAAATACGTACACAGTTAAATACATGGTTCTTGGATTTAAATCTTTCTTGACACAATTCACAAACACTCAACGTTCGATTGTGCAGGCAAATGAAAGCTCACCGGATATCTTTAAATTCCATTTCGTTCTTTTGTTTTTCACATTTCAAAATCCGTTTCGACTACACTCAAACTCACTTACACAAAAAGGCATTTGCCCGCTCCTTCCACTTGGCAGACAGGCAAACAGTCAGCCAGCCAGGCACATCAGTAATTAAACGAGAGTTATAAATGATTTATGAACACTGCCTTTTAAACGACAATTCTTTAATGGCCTGGCTAAAAAGGTATTTTCCACTGCTTTCACTTTTTCTTTTACACCAAATTCCTTGTGATGTGGTTTAATTTTTGTGCGAGTGTGTGTGTGTGAGTGTTTGTTTTCACTTCGATGTCTTGTAATCCTTAAAGCACTGAGCAGTGGTGTAAATTTGATTTAAGAAAATGTACGTATGTATATGTGTGTGTGCGTTTGTGTTTGTTTGCATTTATAATTAAAAAAGAATTTCACTTGTTAGCACTTTATAAATCTATATATGTGTATTTGTGTGATTATGTGTTTAAATGTGGGTATGTATGTGTGTTTTCATATCTAACAATCACCCACTTGTTGTAAAAACTTTAACCGGAAACAAATGTTAAGCACACAGCCTCAAAAATAAGACTGATTCGAGAAGCAACAGTTTCAATGGTCTAAACTCCATTTCTTGGCCAAACGCCAAAATATTCTGCTACAGCGTCAGCAGCAGATAGCAATAACCTCGTTATTCTCTGGCTATATTGGTGGTATTTGTATGTGTGTACGTGAGAGAATGAGAAAATATTTGCAAACTGTGTTTCAATTCTCTTCTGTAAATCATTTCGCAGTTCCTTTTTTCTCTTCGGCTGTTAAATAACAGAATCAATGTTAAATGTCATGTAAATATTATTGTGAACGAGTTTCACCATTGAAAATAAAAAGTGAAAGTGAAGCAAAGCACACGTCTTTTGTAAAGCTCCGATTAAAAAATATTTTGTGAACGATTTAAACATTTTCCTGCAATAGAAAAGTGACAAACATATTGTTCTTATTGCATAAAAGCAATTTGTTACATTTTGCACAAAATTTCAAAGTGAAAACTGTGTTTAAAACAAAAATAAAAAATCTGAAATTACAAAAGCCTAGAATTTGGATTCATAAACAAAACAAAACATAACTAAATATTGAGAGTGAAAGACATAAACATTGAGAGTGGAAACCTAATATTTGAGAGAGGTGTAACAATTTTGACATTTATAAATGAAATTGTACTAAAATTAGTGCTCTGAAAATTGGAAAAATAATTTAAAAAAGCTGGCTGGCGCCTAAAAATAGGCTTTAAAAATAGTTTCAAACTACTAAATACTTTTGTTTCCCGCGTGCATCTAAAAGTATGCAACAAAATTTGTAAATTAAACCTAAACTCATTTCCGGTGTGGATATAGGATAAAGCAAGGAATATAATTAAATCAACGGTTATTAAAAAAAGGAAAAACATATATTTTTGAAAATGCCAAGCACAACTCGTCGAAGTATAAAAAACAAAAAAGTGTTATGTGGCCAGTGCAGAATAGAGGTGAAAGAAGACAAGGAAGACAGTATTGAGTGCGATAAGTGCAGTAAATTATTCCACGTGATGTGCACAAAACTTGATAAACGTCAGTATGATCATTTACTTAAAAATAATGACGAAGAATATATATGTCATTTATGTAATGAAGGTGATGCATCTGGTGGCACTGTTAAAGAAGAGCTACAAATAATTAAATCAAAACTAAACAAGCTGGACGAATTATGTGAATCGATGTGTTTCATGTCAACAAAATTTGATGAAGTGCTTAAAGGAATGGGTGAAAACAGAAAAAAAATTGAGAATATTGAAAGAGAAAATAAAAACTTAAAGCAGGAAGTAAAAACGTTGAAAGAATCGGTAAAAATTTTGAATGATAAGCGCGTACAAAATGATTGCATCATTAGCGGCATTAATTACAATAGCGAAATAAATGCTGCTCAAGTTGTAGTTGATTTATCTAAATCTTTTGGTGTTGAAATACAAAAAGAATCAATTGATGATGCATATTTTTTGCGAAAGAAAGGCCAAACCAACCCAAAATCGAGCTTAATTGTGAAGTTTACTTCAAAATCTGTGAAAGATAAACTAATGTCGGTTAAACCAAAATTGAGAGATAATGAAGAAACCAAATCGGTATATGTGAATGATTTCTTGAGCAGAGAAACAATGGAACTTTTAAATTATGCAAAATCGCTTAAGTGCATTGGATATAGCCGAGTGTATTCACATGCTGGAAAAGTTTTTGTAAAGAAGACCGAAATAACCAAACCTAGGTTAATAAAATCTACGGAAGATGTCGACACAATATTATTGGACGCCACCACGAATAATCAACATCCAAGAAGACAATCCCAAAAAACTGTTCCTGTATTAAATGATTCCGATATATCAGAGGATGAAAACCAATTTATCTCCCCAGTAACTAGAAATTAAGATTTTTTTCTTTTGCTACTGAATTTTTAATTATTCTTTATTAATTATGAATTTTAATAATAAATATTTTTCAAACTTAAAAGAATTTAATATATATTTAAAAAAAATTGAAAATGAGTTTTTAAATATTGTATCTGTAAACATGCGAAGCATTTCGTCGATTAATAAATTTACAGAATTTAAGAATATGATTTCCCAGTTTGAGATTCTACCAAATATTATTGCAGTACAAGAGACTTGGTTTCAAAGTGATATAAAACAAATATATAACATACCTGGATATAATGCTATACATTGCTGTAGGAATGACGCACATGGTGGTACTTCTATATTTATCAGAAACAATTTTATATACACTATTGAATATTGTGAAAGCAAGAATTTTGTTGATGCTATCACTATTTTAGTAAACAATATTAAACTAAATGGAAAACCAATGAAAATTACCAGTTTTTATCGTTCTCAGAAATGCAATCTGAACAATTTTTATAACTTCATGGAAAACATGCTGGAAAATATAGGTAATACACCAAGTATTATTGTAGGTGATTCAAATATAGATTTTCTAAGCTCATCTGAGTCATCTGAAATTTTGGACATATTATGCCACTATAATTATGAAAATTGTCATTCTCTAGTTACCCGTCCCTCTAGTGGAAAGTCTTTAGACAATATATTCAGTAATTTTGAAAATATAGTCATTGTAGATTCTATAGAATGTACACTAACGGATCACAATTTGATATCATGCAGAATCATAGGTAATTTACAAAAAACCAAAAACACATATAAAAAATTTCGTAAGTGTGATTATAATATGCTGGAGGAATGTATTCATGAAAAATTTGAAGACATCCAACTGTGTGGTAATCCAAATACAGATATGGAACATATTCTGAACATTTTTTCAGAATGCATTAACAACTCCACAATTGAAAGAACAGTATTGGAAAACTCTAGGCAATTGATAGCACCTTGGATAAATGAAAACCTGCTGGCCCTTATCAAATGGAAAAAGAATTTGTTATCCAAGAGGAGGAAGAACTATACAGATTTAGGCATGGAAAACAGACTTAAACATATAAGCAAGGTTATAAAAAAGGCTAAAAGCATATGTATGAACAGATTTTATCATTCAAGGCTCCAAGATCTTCAGGAAAGTCCCAAGAAATGTTGGAAATTTTTAAATGAACATCTCGGTAGAGTTAAAAGTTCCCAAATAGTTTTACAAAATAACAATGGCGACTTATTAAGTGAGAACGATATGTGTGAAACATTTAACAGATTTTTTATAGATGTCCCAAGGCAATTGAAGAGACAGATTCATATTTTACCCAATGATCATTTTAATAAGTTACGAACGCTCACACACATTCAAAATTCTTTTAATTTTTGTGAAACTACGGCTGAGGAGGTTCTCGACATAATTTCCAATTTAAAAATGAATAAAAGTCCTGGAAATGACGAGGTTAACACAAATATGCTAAAAGTGTGCAGAAACGACATTACGCCGAGTTTAGTAAACGTTTTTAATTCTATCGTTGATACGTCGATATTTCCCAACATTTTAAAGACTTCAAAAATTGTTCCAATACCCAAATGTCGAAATGCGTGCAACACTAATTGTTTTAGGCCTATTTCTTTGTTGTCATCATTTGATAAAATTTTTGAAAAAATACTACATAGGCAGTTGATGACGTACATGGAAGAATTCAATTTGTTGTACAGGTATCAATTTGGCTTCAAAAAAGGCAGTGGGACGCAGGAAGCAATTGTTAATGTAGTCAACATAATATGTGATGGTTTAGATAACGGCTATGGAGGAGTTGCTGGCGTTTTCTACGACTTGTCAAAAGCTTTTGACTTAGTAGATCATGACATTTTATTACAGAAACTGTCATATTACGGAATCGTTGGACATAGTAATAATATCATAGAAAGTTACCTCCGGAATAGGAAACAATTTGTTCAGATAGGGACATGCTGCAGTGAGGCAGAATCTGTCAAATATGGGGTCCCGCAGGGAAGTGTTTTAGGACCATTACTTTTTACAATATATTTAAATGATATAGCAAATCTAAAATTACATGGAAAGTTAGTTATGTATGCTGACGACATGAGTCTATTTTATCCATATTGCCATGATGCTATCTTAAAAGGTCAAATTGAACATGATGCTTCAATAATATATGAATTTGCTACATTAAATGGATTAGTTTTAAATTCTGATAAAACTAAAATCGTTCGATTTCGTCCTCATTGTAATGGCATTGAAGTTTTTAATGCTTCCATCTGTGGAAGAACGGTAACAGAGAGCAATTCCATCAAGTATTTAGGTCTATACTTTCAAAGCAATCTGGCATGGAATACTCATTTGCAGTATATAAGAACGAAAGTAGCTCCGGTAATTGGTTTACTTTACAAATTCAAAAACAAATTTGATGAAAAAACGAAGGTTTTATTATATAATGCACTTATGCATAGCCATTATAATTATTTACCAATGGTATACTGTTATAAAAAAAATACAGATTTTAAATATTTGCAGAGATCACAAAATAAGGCTCTCAGAATCGTTTACAATCTTCCAAAAATGTATCCGACGTCATTATTGTTTAAAAATGTATCTAAAACCATTTTACCACTATACGGACTTTACAAAATGCAACTATTAACATACATGTACAAATCTATAAATAACATTGGTTATCATGTTATAACGTTTTTCGCAAAATCAAACACATTTTAATACGAGAAATAGTTCTAACCTTTATATTAAAAGATGCAGGTTAGAAACCACAAAACAGCGCATTGAACATACCGGTTGTTCTGAATATAATCATCTCCCTCAAAGTCTGAAAGATATTCCCAGAATCTCAAATTTTAAATCCCAGCTAAAGTTATTTCTTTTAAATAATATCGAAATGCTTCTAATGTCATAAATTTTTTCTTAATTTATATTCACTTTTATTCTTTGTTTTTTTTTTTGAAAGTTTGTTTTGAAATTTTAAAATTTTAATCAGTTGCCCCTAAAATGCCCAAGAGGCGCTGCGGCTATTATATTATTATGTGTATTTTTTTTTTTCTTCAAATAAATAATAATAAAACAAAAAAAAGCACCTGTATACCTCCTCGCAAGCACCCATGTTTCGAACTCGTCCTCATAAAAAGTTCCACTTTTTTATGTTCGACTATTTTTTACAGCTACGCAATATTCGAAATTCTATTTTTGCAAATCACACTTTTTCAATCAGAGCTACATTTTCAACATTGCAATTATTTATTAAAAACCAAGTTTGATGTTTGTTTTCACTAATTAGGAAAACATGTATCAAGGCGACATTGACATATTTCAAGCATTTTCTTAGATATGGGGGGTGGTCCACATTAGACGCATGGTCCACATTACCCGAAGTTACTCTATATGGAATTCAGGACAATTTTTATACCCTACACAACTATTTTATCAGTGTATTAGAGCTTTGTGCATCCCCAATAGTTTGGAAATATTAAAGTATTATATATGTAAAATATAAGTATACCGATCGGAATATCTCGACTAGCTGAGTCGATCTAGACATATGTGTTCTTCCGGGCGTTCGTCCTTCCATTACAATTTGTAAACAAGATACAGGCCAATATGTAAACCAATCGTCTCAAAATTTTGTATGTAGGATAAGTTCTGTCCAAAGAAGACCTCCATGGTTATTGGTAATGATCGGTTAATATTTAGGAGATGAAATTGACCAAAAAGTTTATTATTTATTATACCCTTCACCACACTGTGGTACAGAGTATTATGTCTTTGTGCATATGTTTGTAACAGGCAAAAGAATCGATATAGACCCATGGTTCCTTTTGAGAATATGCATAGAATCACTTTCTGAGTGGATTTATGCATGTCCGTCCGTCCGTCTGTCTGTTTGTCCGTCCGTCCATCCGTCCGTCTGTTGATGTTAAATTGTAAACAAAGTACAGGTCGCATTTATAATCCGATTTAGATGAAATTTGGGACAGCTCCCTATATATGCTTCGATTTGCACGAAATTTGGTATAGCCTACTGAGTTAAGTCTAGAATGATGTGTGCCAAGTTTCGTGAAAATCGGTTCAGATTTAGATATAGCCCCCATATATTATTTCGCCAGATTTTAGGTGAATGGTGCACCAAAGTCCCTATATATCTTTCGATTTGCACGAAATTTGGTAAATTAAGTCTAGAATGATGTGTGCTAATTTCCTGAAAATCGGTTCAGATTTAGATATAGCCCCCATATATAGTTTCGCCCAATTTTATTTAAATGGTGCACCAAAGTCCCTGAAAATCATTTGATTTGCACGAAATTTGTTAAAGCCGACTGAATTAAGTCTAGAATGATGTGTGCTAAGTTTTGTGAAAATCGGTTCAGATTTAGATATAGCTCCCATATATAGTTTCGTCCGATTTTATTTAAATGGTGTACCAAAGTCCCTATATATGTTTCGATTTGCACGAAATTTGGTATAGCCTACCGAATTATGTCTAGAATGATGTGTGCCAAGTTTCGTGAAAATCAGTTCAGATTTAGATATAGGTCCATTTTATAGTTTTGGCCGATTTTAGGTAAATGGTGCACCAAAGTCCCTGGAAATCATTCGATTTGCACGAAATTTGTTAAAGCCGACTGAATTAAGTCTAGAATGATGTGTGCTAAGATTCGTGAAAATCGATTCAGTTTTAGATATAGCTCACATATATATTTTCGTCCGATTTAAGGTAATTGGTGCACCAAAGTCCTCATATATCTTTCGATTTGCTCGAATTGTGGTATAGGGTACTGAATTAAGTCTAGAATGATGTGTGTTAAATTTCATGAAAATCGTTTCAGATTTACATACACCTCCTATCAGCAACGTACACAGGATTTCATTTCGGGGGGGCCCGGTAGTGCAAAATGGAAAAATTCGATGTTGCAAACATAAATTTACTGTGAAAAAAATTCATTCCTATATATATTTTCGTCCGGTTTTCTCCGATTGACACAACATACTGAAGTTAATATAATCTCTGGTAAGTTTCCTTGAAATCGATTCAGAAATAGATATGGCATAGCTTGTAAAACAAGTAATCAATGGCTGTCTGATTGAGATTAAATTTTAATCCTTGAAGCACACCAAATGGCGTGTGTCAAGTTTGCTTTAAATCAATTTACAAAATTTAGCAAAGGTTGCAGAATGACATGTGTAGGGATTGATGTTAGTCGGTTTAGATATAGACACAGATCACATATTTTAGTTCTTTCAATTTCATGTCAATGTTCCTTCAAAAAGGCGACGTCTGTTAGGATACATATGCAGAATACACCCACAGTGGTGAAGGGTATCATATAGTCGGCCCAGTCCGACTTTACTATTTTCCTTACTGATTTTTGTCTGATTTCAGGTCGCTTTAGAGATTACATTTATGACCCGAGCATCACGGAATTTTATACCAGAAATGGAATCTGGCTAAAGAGTAAGCATGGCTGTTTTGATGGAGATCGGTCTCTATTTAGCGGGTCAAAAGGACCACACTTTTGTGTGAAAAATAACATAACTCGTATTTTGAGGAGCGTATATATTTATTCCTGACTGACATAGACCCAAGAAGTTGCTGTTATATCCATTAGAGTGATTGACCTTTACATTGAGACTTATTATATTGTCTTCGATGATGTTAAGATGATATTTAGGTGGTGCAATGAATCGACAACATTATTTTTGTCACATTTTTTAGTAGCTCTAGTGGTCATTATTATAGGCAGAATATCACATATTTTACACGGTGAAGGGGATCTGACCAAATACTTACAATGGCTGTGTAGATAATTATCGGTCAATATAGCGAGGTTAAATCAACCAAAACCTAAAGTAACCAATTTTACATTTTATGGCGTAAATATTCATCATGGAAAACAAAATTTGGAAAATATACCAGGTTTAGAAAGTGGTCAAGAGGGTGCAATTATCGCGAAATATTGTTCAGGCTTATACAGAACCACATAATGTTAGATTTGCCTGGTAGTTGTGTGGGGTATCATATGTTCGGTCCTGTCCGACTATACTGATCCGCTCACTGATTATTATTATGAATTCACACCTTATGGTGTGTCGTCTCATATTAAGTATTTTAATTTGACATTCTTTATTCTTGGAGGACAAAAAAACCTGCAGAAAAAAAAATATATATATAATTAAAACATTTCAAAATGACTACAAATTCATTTGAATGTACAGATTGCAATTTTTACGTACATAGATTAAATGTCTCATTAACTATTTATAATCAAATATATACAAATTCTATGAAATCGCGATATTTCTATAAATATTAAATATCAAGCAGTAATGTATGTACTTGTATGCCGCCAATGCCTTTGACCAGCGAATGAGAGTGTGACTTTCACAGAACTCATTTGTTTGGTTGAATACTAATTTGTATTTGTTATTGTACAAAAACCTAGAGGACAAGTTAATGATACGACTATCACAGATACGTCGTGTTATGAATCTATAAAAAAATATTTTGCACTAGGATTGAAGTGAAGGATAACTAAAAGCTGAAATTGTATGTTTCACTAAAAATAGTAAAATCAACAGACAAGTAGGGTGTTGGGTAGTTTGCCATACCGCACTTGAAGGTACAGTGTTCAGAAGACATTATTTTTTATTTATTTTTTTTTTTTTTTTAATTCCGACTCA